>NC_133346.1:38251995-38551995 GCF_030506205.2 Paramisgurnus dabryanus | reverse complement strand
GGAGACCATTCTCCTGGAGGGGAGGGTGGTCGGCGCCCTCGTATGGGGAATCGAACAGCGGGTGAGAGAGGCCGGCCGGGAGGGGGAAGTTCCGGAGGGGTGTCCAGCGGGTCGCCTATGGGTTCCTGAGCGGTTACGTTCCGATGTCATCCGGTGGGGTCACGAATCCAAGTTTGTCGGCCATCCAGGTATTCGGAGAACGTTGGCTGCCGTCCGTCAGCGTTTTTGGTGGCCTTCTATGTCCATTGACGTCAGACAGTTTGTACTAGCCTGTTCGGTTTGTGCTCGTAATAAAGCATCTAATTTACCACCCGCTGGTCTGCTTAAATCTTTGCCCGTGCCCTCCCGCCCCTGGTCTCATATAGCCCTTGATTTTGTCACCGGCTTACCCGCATCTAATGGTAACACTGTTGTTCTAACTGTGGTGGATCGTTTTTCGAAGGCGGTTCATTTCATTCCCCTGCCCAAGCTACCTTCTGCAAAAGAGATGGCTCAGGTTTTGATTAATCACGTTTTTCGGTTACATGGTATTCCGACTGACGTAGTGTCAGATAGGGGTCCTCAGTTCATCTCTCGTTTTTGGCAGGAGTTTTGTAGACAAATTGGCGCCACCGCCAGCTTGTCTTCTGGTTATCACCCGCAGACCAATGGGCAATGCAAACGGGCTAATCAGGATCTCGGTAGAACGCTCCGCTGTCTGTCGTCACAATATCCGAATTCCTGGTGCGATCAGCTCCCGTGGGTTGAGTATTCTCATAATTCTCTTCCCGTTACGTCTACCAATTTGTCCCCGTTTGAACTTTCCATCGGTTATCAACCCCCCCTGTTTCAATCACAGGAGCCCGAGGCAGCGGTTCCGTCTGCGGTAGCTTTCGTACGCAGGTGCAGACGCACCTGGAGGAGAGCTAAGACCCTGTTACTATCTAATTCCAGATGAACCAAAGCTGCAGCTGATCGTCATCGGCGACCTCCACCCCGTTACGTTTGTGGTCAAAAGGTATGGCTTTCTACCAAGGATCTGTCTCTCCGTGAGCCTTCTCGTAAGCTGGCTCCGAGATTCATTGGGCCATACAGTATTTCTAAGGTCATTAATCCGGTGACGATAAAGCTTAAGTTACCCCTTTCTCTTGGTCGGGTTCACCCTGTTTTTCATGTATCCAAGGTTAAACCTGTGATGTTTGCTCACTATAATCCTCCTGTCTCTGCCCCTAATCCCCCCGCCCCTCGTCTAGTGGATGGTGCCCCTGTCTATACTGTTAAGAGGTTACTAGACTCCCGCCGCAGGGGCAGAGGATTTCAGTATTTAGTGGATTGGGAAGGATACGGTCCTGATGAGAGGAGCTGGGTTCCGGGTCGGGATTTGCTGGATCCTGGGCTGATCGAGGACCTCCGTCGGCGACAGGGTGAGTCTCCCGGTCCGTCTGGTGCCGGTCGTGGAGGGGGGGCTACTGTCATGACTGCTGGGTGATCGATGGCTGTGTGATCTGTGTGTGTGTGTGTGTTGTTTACCTGTGGTGCCGGTTCCTCGTGTATTCACTAACTCCGCCCCCTTGTTTCGGTAATTGTTCACCGGTGGTGTCTCGTTTACCTTTCCCTTTATATTGCACGTAGTCCTGTCCTTCGTTGCGCGCTCATTGTTTTATCACAGTCCTGCTGCCCTGCCTTGTCTTGTCAGTCGTTCTCTGTTTTCTCCTCTATTACCCCAGGTTTGGTTTCGGCGTTCGGAGACGTACTGGAGTTAGTGACTTTGTTTGTCTCTCGCTACAGCTGGTTCGCTTCGTCTTTAGGCGGTATACCAGCTGTCTCCCTTTCTCTCCGGTTTGCATCATCACCCGTGAGTGGAGTTCACCTCATTACCATTGTGGATTATTGACTCTTCGACTGTTGTTTCTCGGAACCACTGGTTCGCTTCGTTTTTAGGCGGTGACCAGTGGTTTTCGAGTGGCCCTACTACATCAGGATTTCACAGTGGATTACCCGTCTGAGAACTTGGAGTTTCCATCTTCCATCGCCGCTTGTCATCCACCTGCAGGAGGGCGTGTATCATCTTTCTGTTGTGTGTGGTGATTGCGCTGGCGTTCTCGACGGAGTGCGTGGGTGGCTCTCTCTCTCCCTTCGGATCTGTACTGGACTATTGTGTGCCGTGTGTGGATCTATCAGTGACTTGCTCTCCTATTTTCTATTTTTCCATTTTTCTAAATAAATTGTTAACTTGCATCTGACTCCTGAGTTCATTTCATGACATGACATACTCTGGGTACGGTTGAGACAAAAAGAATGCACCTTATGTTTATAAGAAAATTGTGAAAAATCCAAACTATTTATGACTATTATATATTTATAATATTTTAGAAGACAAGCAAAAAAAATCATATGAAAAAGTCACTTAATTTCTGCATTTAGTTTTTGTGAAGATATGAAGAAATCGTAAGTCTCTACTGAAACGTACTTGGTTTACTGTAAGTTACTCTAATCACAACGAGGACTTTAACGTTATGTAATAGCTAGCATCGCTAACATCTATATTTTTTCATTGTGGCATTGTATGTTTTTTAACCTCAAGGCTGTAGCATGAGTAAATTGCCAAACCAAATTTACCACTTTGTTGGGACAATTAAAAGCATCTAAGCTAATACTCTAGCTCAGGGGTGTCAAACTCATTTACAGAAGGGGCCGAAACATAAAACACAGCATAAGTAGCGGGCCAAGCAGGATGAACATTTATAAAACTGACTATTTTTAATCAAAGATATGAATTTAAACAGCCAGAACACTGTACATTTTCTCAATACAATCTTAATATTAAAATAATAATAAAAAATACTAATATCATTTAGTTTCTCTGAAACAATACATTTAGGCAAGTTGAGAACAATTCAGCTATGAAGAAGCTGGTAATTTTGCAAGAACTGTATTATGATGTCAGAAAAGTCTAAAAAGCAACAAACATGTTAATTTAAAGTAAAAAGCCAGAATACTGTAATTAACCTCAATGAAATATTACAATGCATATTTTATCATTTTTTAACAATACATTCCAACAAGTTAAGAACATCTCTTAGGTATGAAAATGATGGTAAAATTTTACAAAAAATAAACTATTGTCATTTTAGGAAAAAGTGCAAAACATCACATATATTAATTTAAAGTAAACAGCCAAAATACTGTAATTAACCTCAATGAAATATTACAATGCATATTTTATCATTTTTTAACAATACATTCCAACAAGTTAAGAACATCTCTTAGGTATGAAAATGATGGTAAAATTTTACAAAAAATAAACTATTGTCATTTTAGGAAAAAGTGCAAAACATCAAATATATAAAAAGTAAACAGCCAAAATACTGTAATTTACCTCAATGAAATACTATTACAATGCATATTTTATCATTTTTTAACAATACATTCCAACAAGTTAAGAACATCTCCTAGGTATAAAAATGATGGTAACATTTTTACAAAAAATAAACTCTTGTCATTTCAGAAAAAGTGCAAAAACATCAAATATATTAATTTAAAGTAAACAGCCAGGATACTGTAGTTTTAATAAAGTCTCAATAACAAGCTAGTGAAGTCTTGCAAAACACAAACTGTATTTTAGAAAATAGTGCAAAAAACAACACCAAAACCATATATTTGGTTTTCTCTCTTATGCCATTTTGTCCTTGTGGGATGTTTGGCATCTTTTTTTGCTACAAGTTTAGTCATGTTTGGTGTTAGTTTCTGAGCTGTGGAAACTCTCAAGGTGGAGTGGAGGTGTTCATCACTGAGACGACTTCTGTGTGCGGTTTTGTTCATCTTCATCAGAGAAAAAAGTTGCTCACAAAGGTATGTACTACCAAACATGCAGAGCATTCGAGCGGCATGTAGGCGAAGTTGAGGCATTGTTTCAGGGATGAATTGGGGAAACTGTGTGGGCCCCACAGAATCATACTTTGCCTTGAGCTTGCTATTACACTGGAGTTCTACCAGCTCCATCTGAATGTTTACAGGTGCTTTTTCCACATCAACTGCAAATGGATTACTAAACAGTTGTAAATTACAGTTCTGCAATTCAAAGTCGCCAAAGCGTCGTGTAAACTCAATGCGAAGTGTGCTCAGTTTATCAACAAAATGTGCTGTGGGGAACACAGCAGTGGAGTGTTGGTTTATGACTGTTTGGCAACATGGAAAGTGACACAAGTTTCCTTGCTGCATCTGAATCTCCCACAGGCGCAGCTTGGTTTGAAAAGATTTCACTGCATCATACATGTCTGTGACCACACGGTCCTGCCCCTGCAGCTGGAGGTTTAGTGCAGTAATATGCTTAGTCAAGTCGCACAGAAATGCCAACTCATGCAACCACTTTACAGATGTGGCCTTTAAAAACGCGCGTTTTCTCCCGCGGCATTCGCCAAATCGTCTCGCGGAGTCACGCAGAATTCTGCAAGTGTTTTCGGGGGGGCTACTTTCCCTTTTCCCTTAATGTGTTTCGCTTCACAGAAAATCCACCAGGTGGCGCATAAAAAACTAAATTTTTATATGCGTTGTCATTGCGGTTGTTTCCAGAAGTTAATAAGGGCATTGCTGAATATTTAACATTTCTATTAAAACAGCAAAGTGACGTCAACCCCTTCTTGCCAGCATAACAGCGCATACATATATTAAGATGACTGTACGTGCAATAGGCATTTATACTAAGTGCAACAAAGAATTTAGTGTGAGCCTAATACACTTAACTCTATTTACAATGAATATCTTAATTATTTGTGTTGTCGAATTTTGACACCGTTTCATTGTTTGTTCAAAATATTAATAATTATGTCAGTTTTTCTAAAAGTATTAATATTTTAAAGAGATTCATGTGGTATAAAAATACATGTTTTAAAGTTATAAATGTTGTAAAAATATATTAGTATTATTGTTCTTAATATATTAAGAACAATAATATGACACATGTATATTGCGCTAAATTGATTTACATATGGAAATAGGAATTCTTCTCAACCACCCCCAATAAAGTTTAAAAAATATTCTTTAGAAAAACGGCGTTTAAACCCACGCAGAGCGAACAAGAAAACATGGGCCTATGCTTACATACTGAACAGTGGGCATATGATATCTTTATTTAGTTTTACATATTTAAAACTTTAAAAATACCTTTCTTGCGCATATAGGCAGTCAGTGTTATGAATTTTTTTAATCCTTTCAGCCGTTATTCATAACAGTAAAAATATTCAGTGGCTTTGTAAATATACTACTAAAATAATGGATTAAAGTAACTTTATAAAATCTCTTAATGTCACTTATGTATTTTTTAGTTGGTCAAAAAAAAATAAATGGCTAGAAATAGAACAGACATTTTTAATTTAAAATGTACATATATTATAGGCGTATATTATAGGTCCTTCCAGATATCTTATCTCAGACGTTCGCAGTCAACACTTTTAAAACTTATTTATATAAAATCTAATTTATAAATTAAGAAACAAAGTTTTAAGTTAAGACAATAATAAATATGTTTATTTTTATTGAAAGAAAAACGTAGAAAATATTATTATGGGTATAGTTGATGCAAATAAAGTGTGCAGTATACAAAAAATGCAAACAAATTATTTCTAAAAGTGGCAAGATTTAAAAAAAAATAAAGGTGGTATAAAGAAAGACATGAGAAAAGTAGAGGTATGCAAAAGAGCACAGTTTAGTTATTGTTAATTAAAGCGGTTTTATACACCTTTGTTTGAATTGACAAGCATTTTATTCGCCACTTTCAACACATTTTGTGATTGATTTACTGATTTATTACAGAAAATTGTTGTCAGAAGCAAAGCTATTGTACAAAGCATCTTTATATGTATGTTTTAAAGTTAAAAATGTTGTAAAAATATATTAGTATTCTTTTATATTAAGAATATAAAATTATTCTGCAATATAAATTATTCTCAACCACATCCAATAAAGATTAAACATTATTCTTTAGAAAAAAAAAAACGCGTTTAAACCCGTATTGCGTGGAGCGAACAAGAAAACATATGCTTACATGCTCATTCGGCATATGATATCTTTTTTATTTAGTTTTACAGTTTTAAAAGTGGCAAAAAAGTTCTTAAAATCTAATGAATACTGGTTTTGTAAAATGTATATAACTGCAGATGCGTGCGTGGGATCCGGGCAGGTATCCTTTTCCTCCAGACCTTGACGCATGGTCGCGGGAAGGCGAGAAATATATTTTTTTAAGTAAAAATATTTTGCACAATTGATATATTACTTATGAATATTTTAGGAAATTATTTTTGACACACGTAGGTTATTACGTGTATTTTGGATTTTAATTTCATTACTGTCTGTGCCTATCCGTGGCATCATCCGAGCGCACTTTCTTTGCCTTGCGTCTTTTGAACACATTGGTACGCAGCACCATGACCCAGAAAAGACTCACACACCTTTCCCTGATGCATGCCCACACAGAAATACTGAACTCCCTGGACATTCGTCCCCAGCTCATGAGAGACTTTGGAATCTCTATTATACAACCGGCGCAATGCGCAACGCGAGTTTTTTCTGCTCGAGTAAAGAGCGCGTTGATAATATGCGTATTAACGGAATGACAACGCGGGTTTGTTTATTACATACATGGATGCGCAGCAGCACAAAAACGCTTTTTAGTATGAAAAAAGGATTAAAATGTAACAGATTATTATTGAGTCTCTTGGACATAAATTATGACCAATTATGAGACGTTAGAAGGCTTAAAGAGCTGCTTCATCTGTAGCTAAGTAAATAAATGCTTTGCTTTAAACAAATGCATCTACTTTTAAATGTTTTTTTTTTTTTAAATGCTACCCAACGGATTTGTATATAATGACTCTGCACCTGTAGATATGGTGAGATGAGAAAACATTTTAAGTAATGCTTTTAAAAAAAAACTTTTTGCTGTCCAAGTGCTGAAATGGCTCTCCACACGTTTGTAAATTCTTTATCTTTTGTTTGTAACAAATAAAGTATTTTTACAGTACAAACCTTATATAAAGCCTATTCTAAAAATGTAATTACACACCATGTATTTCTTTATAAAAGTATACAATATCAGAACTAAACCCATCATTATTTTTGTTCAAATTATGAATTATTTATAAGTTTAAAAAAGACAGTAACAGTACTATTTAGTAAAAAAAAGATCTATATAAAAATATACTAGTTATGTTAATGTGAGAATATTTTACATCTGTTAATCGACGTGTGATCCTAACTTAAAAACGAAAGTAAAATATGTTCGTCCGCATGGACATTGAAAATTGTGAAGTTTAATTAATATTATATGTTGTAATAATATTATATGTTGTATGTAAATTGTAACGGAAGTAATTCCCCCTGGTATAAGTATTTTTGCTTCTGATTAATAGCGCATATTCATCTGAGAACTGATGATGTCTGTGTGTTTCAGACCCTGGCTGTGTGCCCTGAAGTGTATATGACAATAAAGTAGTAAATCTCAATGTATTTATTTTTAAAATGTATTTTAAATAGGCCTATAGGCTCATAGGTTTTTTGGTTAAAAAAATTCACAGCACCCCCTGTTCAAAATGACTTCCAGCGGCCCTGCCTTGACGCTTTGTGTGTTCGACTTTAAATGGTGCGGCGCTGACTGGTCGGCGTATGACATCAGAGTACCGCGAGAGCAAAGGTAAAGTCGGACCATTTGTAACATTTCGACTTGCTCTCGCGATACTTTGATGTCTTCGTTGCCGAACTGTCTGCGCAGCGCCACATAGAAACGCCCTTTGACTCTTTAAGGCAAATAGCAGCAACATGAGAAGTGGTGGCACGCAAAAGAAAGTCAAGGTACACAGTACGCTAAAATATAAAGTGTCTGTACTCCGAGCACTGGTTTAGTTATTTACATCGTGAGTTGCTCTTTCATCATTGTGCCCCCGCGCACTCGCTCTGTAGTTTGTAGCTCGCGCTCCGGCTTCGATAAACAATGCCCGTTTCTCAATACCAAGTAGGGGAGAGTGGGGCAAAGTGAGCCAGTGGGTAAGTTGACCCACCCCCTTTATCTAGGCAACCATTCAGATTTGTAGCAGTGTGACCACAAATACAGGTAGCAACCATAATTTATATTTGGCTATGTTAAAGAGAAGGACAAATAAAAAGAGTTATGATTAAAGTAGGATTTTTTTAACAAAAAAAAAAAACAGTTTTTATCCTATCAAAGTAAAATTTATACATACCAGGTATAAAGGCTGTTATGTTAAAGTAGATTTATCCAGGTCTAAATATTCATACCATAAATATTGGTGATAGGCTAATGATTTAGCTAAAGATTAGCCTGAATTACTAAGCTAGGCAGTTTCCCAGAACGGTGGCTGTGGGGCAAAGTGATCCAGATGGCGTAAACTGAACCAGGGGTTCAACCCCACCATGAGGCACTGTAACCATTGAATATGTTTCATTAAAAAAAAAATTCTGTGTAGTGTGAACTGATTTGTTCATTTTTAAACATTTTAGAAAACATATCATGCTAAGACATAATTTACAATATTAATTAATTTTTATGCATTTGGCGTTTTGCAGGTCCACACTGAAAAAACAAACATACCACTCAGAAACGTCCATTGACAATCTCCAAACAATAAGTTGTTCCTCAAAATCGTATTTTCATCAGATACAGACTCAAACATGAGTGGATGACATCAGAGTACCGCGAGAGCGATTTAAAACCAACCTCCTCCGCTTTATTTCTCGCGGTACTCTGATGTCATCTGCTTGTCGGTTCTTGTGGCACTGCGTAAAGTTGACCACACCTAAAAAATGTACTGCTAAACTCGACAGAAATGCTCTGTATACCAGCACCTCCTTATTAATTGTATAGCAGGAAAAGTTCTATTTTACTTCTCAGAGTGATAAATAGCTTACAAGGTTTGGTGTGTGAGCGTGTGAACTGACAGAAATGCGTGTGTCTCATGGTGGGACTTGAGAGCCTAGGTTATATCAACATATGTCAAATTAAGTTACCTGATATCCACTTAATTTTATAAGTTATAAACATTCATTTAAAATAATATACAGCGTATGTATTAGGCCTATTTGCTTAAATTGCATTTTAACAAAGAAACTGCAAGGGTTGGAATTAAAACCCAACACGCTGGTGAAAACTGGATTAACCGGTTTTCTTTTGATTCCCTGATGATGAGGTGATCGATTAGCATTGGGGGTTGGCAAAGAATTGGCAGAGCTAGTGTTGGGTGGTTTTTAATTTCTTGACTCTGTGTCACTGTAGCTGCTAAAACAAGCAGCTAAACCATGTACAATTAATTACATTTTGGAATTAACTTCCTTCATGTCTTTTTATTTATACACTGTAAAAAATATTTTCTGAATTTTTAAGTAAAGTTAGCATTAAATATGTTTTACAAACAATTGGTTTACAAACTCTGGGATGTTTGTGATTATCATCATTCAGAAAAGTGGTGCTTGTGTTTAGACTTGTGTTTTACGTGATTAAATCAGGAAGATTACATTAGTTTCTTTTCAGTGTAGAACAGTTTGTAATCAAAATGCAGAAATATAGTATATTTATAAACATCGCTGAAACAAAGAGTGAATTAAAATTAAAAAAATAATAAAGTTAAAGCTGCTGATAATTTTGTTTATATTTACTAGCATTTTCTGAGTGAAATTTTTTTAGATTTTGTTAAGTAGCCTAAATCCTACTCCAATTTATTTCAGTGTAGGTTTCTCATTTTTATCAGCTTTCTTTTGCTTTTCAAAGGGCCGTCTACCTTTGCTGTCGCCAGTGCTTTAATGTGGGCCGGTAGGCGCCAGTACTCAGTACCGCCACTTCCAAATATAGCTCTTGAGCGTACCACCATCTCTCCCTGCGCCCAGAACGTACTGTTAGCGTACCAGTCCAGAACGCTCATTTGCACATCTGTTTAAATCAGAGGCTTAATTTAATCCTTTGGCTGCGCTGCCGCTTTTCAAAGCGCCCTTCACAATGCAAGCTACCTAATTCGTCCCACCGAGAGCAGAGACTACATAACCCATACACCTTTGAGTTTTACAAGTTAAAAGCGCATGCGTAGCTTTTGCTGCTGTCAATAGGCTAGTTCGACTTCATGCGGCGCCCCGACAGCCGCAAGACGTCACAGTATCGCGAGAGCGAGGCGAAATATGATTTCTTGAATCATTCTCGCGGTACTCTGACGTCATCCGGCTGTCGGTTCTTGCGGCGCCGCATGAAGTCGAACAAGCATAGTGTTAACAACGTGGTTCGGAGAGGTGTGTGAAACGCGCAACCATAGCTGCTCTGTTAAAATGAAAATACAATGAATACTTAATATGCCCTCCTGGTTTTAGACTCTGAGGAGTAAAAGAACAAGGTCAGAATCAGAGGACTCTCGCTGGCTGACATCCCACCAAGCCAGAATGATATCGTTGCAGGTCAGATGCAAGCTTTTTCCAATACCCTTTTGTAGGTACGTGACAATCTCTGCTGTCGCGGTTGTCAGCTTGGTTCCCCTCGACGCAACTTCGGATTTCCTCAGACGATGTGCAGTGTAAAAACATTATTGAAATTGTATTTTACATACTTGCTAAACTACAAGTGAACGAAATTTCAATGAATTTGAACGACGCGCACAGGAGTTTTATCACTCGCAAAATGGAAAACAATGGCACAAAATAAAGTGATGACTTTCGAGTTTCAAATGGCCAATATTTTGTTATTCTTGAACCCATAGACATGGTCTTGGTGTCCAGAGAGTATCTTTGCCCGACAGCGACAACATGTTATTAAAAAATAAATTACATCATTATGGAGAAATGAGTGCTTGCACCTTGCAGAATATATATATATATATTTGAGAATGCTTATCAGTACTTTTTTGTTTCTTAAACTTTAAAGATGAATATTCTCCTTTAGAGATGGGCAATTTTCAGCAATAGCACATTATATTCAAAATTTTGAGCTCATAAAAAAGATTTTTCGCTTATTTAAATGACTTTTTTGTTTTTATGCACGTTTAGTTTTGGTGCAATTTCATCAAAAGCTTGTAATTAGGAAATACACACAACATGCTTAACGTATATTTTCTATATGTTAAAAATGTTGTAAAAATTGCGTATTCTTATATAATAAGAATAACAATATGATATATTTATATTGCGCTCAAAATTATTTAGAATTGGAAAAAGGAATTCTTCTCAACTACCACCAATAAAGTTTTAAAATTCTTCTTTAGAAAAACGGCGTTTAAACCCACGTGCACCAAACAAGAAAACGTATGCTTACATACAGTCCGTGTATGATATCTTTTTTATTTAGTTTTACATATTTTTATTTATATGCATTTAATAATAGTCTACCGTAAGGTCATAATGTACACACTAGGGATGCCCCGATCAGGTTTTTTTGCCCTCGAGTCTGAGTCCGAGTCATTTGATTTTGAGTATCTGCCGATACCGAGTCCCGATCCGAAACTTCTATAATACATAAAAAAAAGAATAAAGAAGAGCGAAAAAACAGAACCAGGATGTTCCTTATGTCATGCCGCACGCATTGCTGTTTCTGTGTGGAGTCAAAAGAGTCTAACTCTGTGCCAGCGCATAACTACAGATGTGTTAAAAAATAATGAATATATAGTATATATGTTCAGGGGTTAAATTGGGGTTTGTTTTGTGGGGAGGCTCTGTTGGGAGGGAGGGTTCGAGGGGTAACATGTTTAATCCTGATGACAGCAAAGCCACTGGGTGTGCTTCAATGACATTTTGTATCTCTGATAGTATTTTATAAGTTTCAGTTTTAAAGCTGTGCCACATGTTGACCCAAACTTTAAAACCTGAACTTTAAATTATGCAAATCTATGAGTCTGACACCCTATATGCATTTGGTGCACATGTCATTATGCACAATTGATCAAACTTTGAATGAAGTTATAAGACTCAACCTCCTTGACTCATTCTAGGCATAAGATAGGCTACCCAAAAAGACTCAATTAACAAGAAAAACAACATACTGATTCAGCAATATATCTTATAAATTAGCCATAGAGATTCCCTAAGCTGGTCAGCAGTTAGTTATAAAATACCTATAGTTAGGTCGTGATTCATTTGTATAATCAAAATACATTATTTTATTAAACTATACAATCAGTTGTATCCAGTTATCTAGTTAACATTTTGTAATGAGATGAGTGACATGGCTATACATACTTTAATACTTTGTTTCTAGACTTCTATTAGGTTTTTTCGACATGGGCACCATTCTTACCTCTCTTTCTCTCTCTCTCTCTCTCTCTCTCTCGCTCATCTCTACAGTAATGTCAAATGATCCTGCGCGAATGCGCATTCTTGAGGTTCTGAGTGAGACGCGGAACTGCGTCTGAGCAAATGTTGACAATAACGATCAACGCGTCGTTTAAATGAGCGGTAAAAACGCGGTTTTGTTGTGGGTTCCTTGCACGCACGAGTGTGAAGCCTATGAATGAAAGCACGTCAATAGGCTTGTTCGACTTCATGCGGCGCCGCAACAATCGACAGCCGGGTGACTTCAAACTACCGCGAGAGTGATCCGCGAAATCATACGGAGGAGTTTGCTTTTAAATCGTTCTCGCGGAACTTTGACGTCATGCATGCAGCACCACAAGAACCAGCAGCCGGATGAAGTCGAACAAGCCTATTCTCTTCAGTTCACACGCACCAGCGCAGCGCGTACACTGGCGCGGAGCAGAGCGAGAACTTAATGGATTTTAAACCCTGCATATGTATCCGAGTCCTGATCGGGAGGTAACGTCCGATTCCGATCGAGTCTGAAACCACGTGATCGGGGCCGATTTCCGATCACGTGATCGGATCGGGACATCCCTAGTACACACTGTTAAAAATTATTCAGTGGCTTTGTAAATATCTCTAAAATAAATGATTAAAGTAACTTAATAAAATCTCTTAATGCAGTTATGCGATTTTTTTAGTTGGAAAATAAATTACTAAAAATAGAACAGATATTTTGTGTAAAATGTACATATATTATTTGATGTATACGCCTTAATAATATAAGTATTACATATACAGATTATTTTAGTCAATATATTTAAAAAGGTCAGAGTAATATATTTAAGTTTTTAAAACTGTAATAATTGCATATTTCAAATTATTATTATTTCTATTTGACATCAAAAATGTGTAAGTTTTACGCCTAACTTGAAGTATGATTTACTTATATTTTCACATTGATATTATTTGAGTAAATGTAGGCAAAAAATTAATTAATAATAAGTAGAAAAAATGTCAATTTTAAACAATCACATAACCAACGGTTTTTAATTAGCAACAAAGAAACTGCGCATTTTGCCGATGACAAACACCTCAGAAACTCCTCGAATTTATGAATATTTACACTCACAATATGATTTTATTTCCTTAGTACAAAAGTATAACATATTATACAAATTCTCAGTGAAATGTATTAAACACCATTGCATACTTTTTATCGTGTTTCATACCATGTAAAGGGAAACATGATAATATAAAAAGTAGCCTACTGTTCAGTAATGCAGAAAAGCGCAACACAACCATGTTAAAGCTATTAAAACGTTCAGATGCAAAAATGAACTAAATGTAAAATTAGATAAACTAGTTAATGATATTGCGTAAATGCGCTCGGTCTCTTAAAAGGTCTTCGCGAATTATTTTGTTATAAGACTCGATTATCATACATCACGTCTCTTCTACTGTAAGTACACGGAAAAAATAAGACAAATGATGCGCGTTTGAGTCGGATTTTTATGAAGAATATGTGACTGTTTATGTAACTGGCAAAAGAAAACTTCGCCAACAAAATGTTTGCCAAAAAGCATGCATTTGTATGACATCAAAGTCTATCGCCTATACATCGATAATCCATGTCATGTTACTTCAATATCATACAGTATACGCTCAGCATGAAGTCGAGCACACACATTGTCGTCAGTATGGCCTACATGAAACACGCCTGCCCTCTACAGGTTTTTATATTTCCTGCGTCCCCCACCGAACCACCCTTCTGCGGGATCTTGCAGAATTTCGGAAGTCTCCGCGGCATTCTGCTCTCAGAGACGCGCATTTTTAAAGGCCACATCTGTACATCCTGGATAAAGGTGGAGTCTTTTCCTTTACTTTTCATGAACTGACAGATTTCCTCACGTAACTCAAAAAATCTGTTAAGCACTTTTTCTCGACTTAGCCATCGCACCTCTGTGTGATGGGGCACATCACCAAGTTCAGAATTAATTTCTTGCAGAAAAGACTGAAACTACCGGTGATTTAAACCTTTGGCTCTTATAAAGTTAACAGTCTGTGTCACAACACTCATTACATTCTCCATTTTAAGGGCTTTACCACACAGTGCTTCTTGGTGTATAATGCAGTGATAAACTGTCAGCTCACCTGTGCAGTTCTCTCTCTACATCTTCTCCCGCATCCTTCCCACTAATCCACACTTTTCCCCACACATTGCGGGTGCCCCATCAGTCGTCAGTCCCGTAAGTTTGTCCCAGGGCCGTTTCATGTCATTTACACACTTAGATACTTCCTCAAATATGTCTTTCCCTGTGGTTGTGCCATGCATTGACTTAATACCCAAAAGTTCCTCTGTAACGCATAAACTGGAGTCCACTCCACGGATAAAGATTGCCAGCTGTGGAGTGTCTGTCGCGTCCGTACTTTCGTCCACAGCAAGGGAATATGCAATGAAGTCTTTTCCTCGTTCAATCAACTGTTCTTGTAAATCAGTGGCAAGTTCGCACATCCGATCAGCAACGGTATTTCTGCTTAGGCTTACATTTAAAAATGCTTGCTTTTTGTCTGGACACAAGACGTTTTAGCGATCTCTTCCGCCACTATAAAACTCGCTTTCACAACAGCTTCACTTTGTGATTTTGCTTTTCTAAACATAGTCTGCTGTGACACCAGACTCTTTTTAAGCTCTTCTACTTTCTGTAGCTTCTGCTTTGTGTCCATGTTTTTGCACTTGTCCTGATGTTTTGTCTCATAGTGCCGTCTTAAGTTATATTCTTTGATTACTGCCACATTACCTCCGCAAACGAGGCACACAGGTTTACCTTCAATCTCAACAAACATATACTCTGTCTCCCACCGGTTTTGAAAGCCCCTGTTTTCAAAGTCCACTTTTCGTTTGGCCATTTCTTTGGCACAGACCATGCATTTATTTGCTTACCGCTGACGAGTAGACGCAAGGAGGAGAGGTTGGCGCTTGATCTGTTGCTTGGTGATTAGAGGTCATGAACCATGGTAGCGGTTGCACTGCATTATGGGATTTGTAGTTTTAGCGCTATGTGCTGGCGGGCCATTAGCAATGCACATATGAAATTAACTCGCGGGCCACATATAATTTTAGCGCGGCCGGAAGTGGCCCGCGGGCCTTGGGTTTGACATGTCTGCTCTAGCTGGTAGAATCTGCTTGAGTTTTTTACCTGAAATATGCGACTAAGTTTTTCTGCAAACTCTTTTATTGTTTCTGAAAACAACGTACTGCTCCATGTCCATGTATCACGGTCGATTACACAATATGTACTCTTAACAGCATCAGCGTCGTCCAAATTTGGCGCAAATTGGCTTGTCATGTAAATGACCACTTCCGGTCCCGGAATATTAAAAAACGGGCCTTTTTTCGTTTCTGTGCTCTGGTGATTTTCATTTTTGTTATTCGAAATATAAAACGAAAATCAAACCATTTTCAAAATTTTACTAATCCGTTTTACACCATGAAAAAGAAAAACGCCTTGTATTTCAATTTTAATTTTTGTATTTTTAAACGAAAATCAAATAGACACTCTTTTTTTGTTTTTTAATACCCGTTTCTAAAAGTATAATCAAATGACCAAAAGATACACGGACCCTTGTTAATAGTCTATAGTCGTAGCCTATAGGCTTGTTCAGAGATGTTCATACGTAACAAAACTGACGTTTGTTTGAAGTAACGTCTTTCTCAATAAACTTATTTAAATATTCGAATATTCGTTTTCTGTGAGCTCGAATATTCAAATGCAATATTTTTGAAAAATGCCCATCCCTAGCTGTTACTGTTTTTCAAACGATGCATCTTAAAATTGAGGCATTCAAATTGACAACTGGTCCTTGGAATTTTTTTATGAATATGCTGGTCCCTGGCACAAAAAGGTTGGGAACCCCTGCTTTAAAACAATCACTAGCATTTTTGACAGAAACCCTGAAGCCCCATTAATTTGCCCAATTTTCTATTGTTCTGACAGCATTTTCTACTTGCTTCTGCACAAACTCAACTTTCCTCTACCTTTTCCACTATGCAGCATAATCGCCGTATAATGATTTACCTATCACTGATTAAATCTGAGAAAAAATATAATTATCTAATATAACAGAATAGGAAAAAGTTCGTTTGTTTACTGAATAATTCTGGGAATCCACAACATATCATATGCCTTTTCAATGTCAAGAAAGACACCTACTAAGAATTTTTGTTTACTTATATAATTTCTTATATAAACTATTAAACATAAAACTGATTAGTATTTTTGTAAAATTGTTTTTTTTCTTATAATTCAGTTTTATTTATATAGCATTTTTTTTTTACAATTGTTTAATTGTTTCAAAGCAGCTTTACACAAGAGAAAACAGAAAAATCACAGGGCAACCAAGTAGCAAAGTAAAGCGGCTAAGATTAATCCGTACTAGAGAGCGGAGTAATAATGTAATGTATGTGTAATGTAGTTCTAAGTTAAACTAATGTCAGCTGACTCCCAAGGGGTTGAAAAAAATCCTAGGAGAAAAAACCCTTATATGGGGAAAAAAACCTTGAAAGAGAGCCACACCGAGCTGATCCTATAGAACAGGGGTTCTCAACCTTTTACAAACTGGGCCCCCCCAAAGCAGGTTCATTGCAGTTGGGTCCCCCCCACACCGATAGATAGATTTCAATATTTATGTGTTTTCAATATTTAAGTTTAGGCAATATGTAAGTGTTCGTGTGAGTTGCTATGTTGAGAGACCTATCGGGGGACAGAGGCTAATCAGCGGGACTTAGGCACAATCTTTAATAAAACCAACAAAAGAATTATTTGCAGACAATTCAGATTTTATTTTAATACATAACGATTGTAGTCTTTTTTTGTGTAGCAGTTTTAAAAAAATATACTTACTAGGGCTGAGATTTAATCTAATTTTTTTTAAAAAGTGGGATTATTCTGTAAAAAGACTGTTGGGGTTTTGTTTTAAAGGACGGGAACGGTGGCGGCCATACGCGATTCATTTGCAGCCTGGACGCGGAGGGGTGTGTATCTCCTCTCTGCTCTGACTGCAGCGCGAGGCTACTGAAGGCCGGGGTATACCTTTTATCCGCGTCCGGCTCGCGTGCGCACGCATCCGTGTAGCTTTCCAAGTATACTCCCCGCGGCTATACGCGGATGGGCGCGTTCGACAATATACGCAATACAAATGATTTCTTATTCAAATTATTAGTCCTGTCAGGGCAGCACTGGTTTAGGGGCATTGAGAGACTGACGCGGCTGCCTGCGATTTTTGGATGGGAGGGACTCACGGCACTCGCTGCTCTTTGAGCAGGTCTAACTGCAGAGTGATTAGTGCTTTAGAGTCTCCAAACACCACAAAAGTCTCAAAAACACCACTAAATGTCGCTGGATTTGTCGCTTTTGACAAAAATAGTTATGTTTGTGTTATAATCAGTGCTTGAAATGGGGGAAAAAGGTGCTCACTTTGCATTGTCAAATCATGACATTTTTACAGTGAAAAACAAAACTCGGAGATATTGCTGTTACAACAACAATTTATTGTTATTAGTTAACAATATAAATGTATTTAAACATGTTTGTGTGAGCGTGGCTGCGTGCGTGCGTGCGTATTCTTTACAAAGACAACATTTTCTTTTTAGAAGTTGGTCATTAATAAACTTTATAGTCTTGAAGTTTGTTAAGATGCTGTACATCAATTGCACCTAGATGTTAAACAACCAAGAAAACAGCCCTGATCTTGTCTTTTCAGTCATATTTCGATATGGTTACAAGACAGCAAACATAGTAAATAACTTCATAAGAAGTAGGCCTACACTTGGGTTTTACAGTTCAAATCACTTACATTTTAGACAAAATTTTGACTGTTTTGGTCTATGTTAGCAGCGAAAATAGATCTGATGAATCCAAACAAAAATGATAGCATAGAGTATTTCCGCGCTCACCAGTCCAAACACATTTTAATTTTTTTTTAGGAGTTATGTATATACAAAATTATAACTTTTGATGACAGTTTAGTTATAAAAAAAAAATCATCCTGTAGTCAATTGCACCCCCCCCCCGCGATAGTGTTGGCGCCCCCCCAGGGGCCCCACTGGTTGAGAACCACTGCTATAGAAGATATAATATATATATTGAGTACTATATTATAAAGTTTTAATAATTTAAATTAAGTTAAAGGAAGTGGTTGGTCATAAAGAGAAATTTCATATGATAACACAAGATCAAGAGTATGACAACCTTGACGAGTAGGACATTTGTGACCAGTCACGGAAAGTAGGGACACTGTGAGGAATAGCAGACGAATGAACCCAATAGCAGACGATGTCGGGGAAAACAGAAAACACTTTATTTTCTTCACAAAACAAAAACCCACGAGGGGGTACACGACATGAACACATGAAACACTTAACTTTCACTAGATTGCCAGACTAGACTGGAACATGAAACACGATATACAGCACACAGCACAATGATCCTGCACAGAACTAAAGAAACACTGACATTAAATGGAATAAACCAAACAAGATAACGAGCGGGGAACAGGTGATGGGAATAAATACTAATTAACAAATAAGCAGGCGAACAAGGGGGACGGGGTCACAGGACAAGACACCGGAGGCACATGCCAACACAAAAACAAGGCATGAACCTCCACACAAGGCCAGGGACTGCCAGAACTCTGCCACCATGACAAAAGACAAATATAACAAGACCTCAAGGCAGAGTCCTGACAGTAGCCCTCCCTCAAAGGACGCCACCTGGCGTCCAAAAAGGGAACACACAACACTGCATGAAAAGTGGAATTTTCGCCAGAATGTGGCACTGTAGATTGTTGTGAAACTCCAAGTATACGACTGCGCATTACAATTTGCAGCCAACACCGAAAACTGCCATAAGTTGTCAGAAGTTGACGTGGGTCTTGCTCTGAAGTTGTCCCCCCTTCCCCTAATTCTAGGGGAGGCTTTAACATGTAAATGAACATGCTGTGAGCTATACAAATGCAAATGAGGGTAGCAGCTGGGGGAGTTTTACTCAGGTGACATTCTGAGAGGTTTTAAACTTTGATTTTAATAAAATCTCTGGTATCAGTATAGCCAAATTACAAACTCTTAAATTGTAGCTTGAATTGATTTATTTTCAAAGTATGCTACACTGTTAACCCAGATATTGTCTTAATGATATAAACATTACTTAATATTTTGAGTTTTGGACATATACTTAAAAATATATTATACCCATAATCCTTTGTCCCTGAATATTATGATTATTTAAGCTTTTTTACAGAATTAAGAACTAATAAGAACTTTAACTACTTAAATATTTGTTAAAATGTCATAGAGGTTTTTTACTCTAATATTATTCATGTTGTTTAGTTTTAAATGATAAATTACCATTTTTGTTAATGAAAGTCACCGTTCAGGTGATCAGTGTTTATTGACATAAACAGCACATTGTATTGTATTTTTCGCAGTTTTGTGTGTGTTTCAGTGGAGAATCAAGTTTATTCAAGGACTGACTTATTCATGAGTTTTGTGTTATAATACCATTTATAACACTAAGAGAATTATAATTATAAATGAATTAAAAATAGAAAATCTTTCAACTCAGTTAACTAAGCGGAGATGTTGGACAGAGTAATTCAAAATCATCTTTAAGTTTAATGACAATCATTTATCAAAATATTTTCTTCATCATTTATCACAATACTATCAAAATATTTTTCCCTAATTTTTTTTTAAACTATCCCTTTAAGTAGATTCAGTTTGTCCAGGCCAACAGTATATATGAATATCTCTGTATGTCATTAGCAATAACCAATGTTAGGTAAAAAAAAGATACACAAAACAATTTATTTCAACAATTTTAATTGTTTTAACAGAGTTTTAATCAGGCTCAATTTGTGCATTCTATGCAAACAACATCAAACAACATGTCAAACAACAAAATGTCTGTCTGGAAGGGAATGAAGCAAGGAAACTTGTGCAATTACATCACAGCTCAAATACTGTGCATAGTGGCATGACTACAGTTATTGAATTCACATACTGGTAATCCTGCCATACTTGTCCATCATATACATCTCCTAACACACCCTTTGGCATTTCCCACTTTTGCCTTTCATCTAATTTCTCTTCAAATCCAAGTCTTTTAACAAGTCCTCCCAGAGACTGCACAACACTCTTGTATCAGTAAGAACGTATTGGATGGACATACTCTTCACTGCTCAAATATGTAGCAAGGCAGAGCCACATTTCTTCCTTAATGCAGACCTCTGCTGTGGGTGATTATAGAATGGGATGTGACCACAAGTCCTGCAAACCTTTGTACCATCCCGTCTGAGCTCATAGGTTTCAGTAAGCATGTACACTGTCATACATTTTGGACAACCCACATACTGTAAGAAGTCGTCACGGAGGATACCAGTCAATTTCATCATGCCCAAAAGTTTCATTAACAAGTGTTCTGGTTTTTCACTTCTGGCCTGATCACTTCCATGCTCCTCCCCATCTTGTATGTGAGGATAGGGTTCACTCTGCTCCTCAGCAAGGATTTCCCCCTCTTCATCCACATAGTCATCCTATGAAATTTTAAAGGACATATTTAAAACACATGCAATGCACATACTCAGCACCACCATTAGACCATTAGAGATGGAAAAGCCCATCGTTAATATGGCCATTTGAGATTGAAAAGTCCATCATGAATGTGGCCATTTGAGATTGAAAAGTCCATCATAAATGTGGCCATTTGAGATTGAAAAGCCCATCGTTAATATGGTCATTTGAGATTTAAAAAGAACATAATTAATATGTTCATTTCTCATCAATAGGGCCATTTGAGTATGAAAAGATTTGAAAACTGTAGTTGAAAAAGATCATGTGCATCTCAAACAGCTAGCTTTAGTGCAATGAACCAGTTAAGTACTTTGTGGGAACTTCATCCACTTCAACTTCATTTTAGGATTTTTTAATACTTTATAAAGTGTGTTTATACTTTAGTTGCTTTCATTAGTTAACTAACAGAAATTTAAGAGTGGAAAACAATCATGTGGGTGAAAATTGTTAGGTTTTCCCATTTCAGCTCTGGATTAGCATGTATTGAACTTTATACTAGTATATCCAAATGTAATTTCATGCTTACCACACAACAGGAGATGTCCAGGAAAAGACGAATGCTTTGGTCATCTGCTGTTTCGTCTGAAAAACAACAAACAGAAGATAACGTTATGCATTATAACGCGATATTCCTATTCAATTATAATTTACTATTAAAATAACAACAACAGTGATAATCAACCACATTTAACTCCAACCTTTTTGTTTAACTTGTTGATTTTATTTTACTTTACTTGTTGATATGTTTTAGTATTGTTTAAAATGATAACATACGTAAAGCAAGCCAAGCTTATATAAAAAATATGTATTTATGCTCACCGTTGTCTGAACTGAAATTCGCTGGGTGCGTTTCTTCAAATTCTTCAATCACTTCTTTTTCTGGGTCCTCGGAGTGCCTTTCACTTTCACCAATCTCTCTAACTCCAGTAAAGTTATCTTCCGGGTCTTTACACATGACGGGACATCACTCACAGCGGATTCATGACTGGGTAGCAGCAGGCTCTGTACGTTATCTGACGTAGCCCTTTTGGATTTTTTTCTCCCAAACTCCATTTTTTAAATAGCGCTTTCTGTGGTCAAAATACTGTGTATGACACACTTCAGTGTTGCAATGTTTACAGAAGCGCCGAGGTCGTTTCTTCAGTCTTGGGACTTACATCTTTCAACTGACAGCACACTGTGTTGATTTCACACAGAGCTTCCGGCACATCGCGTTTGTTGTTTATATCATACGCATGCGCACACGTCTCACAAGATTTTCCTTATATCAATAACCTCGCATGTGATTGGAGGAGCCCGACAGGCTTCTCGCCTTCGTCCAATCATGTGCGAGGTCATGGTCACGGCTCACACAGCAGTGTCGACAAGCGTAACAGACGTTTGGTTTGGTGTTTGTAACTCTCCAAGAAGAGCAGACGGGTGCACAATCCCAAGATTGCGGTAAGAATAATTTTATGTATAAGCATATTTTGAAGTAGCCCAAGCTGTGTGTTTTATAACTAAGAGGTGTTTTTTGTCTTGTAATTTACAGGAGGCTGTACGGCGTCTCTGAGGCACACTGCAGGCGCTATGAACCAGAGCAAAGGTAACGTTACGATTTAAAGAATATGTTTTTATTCTTGTATAAGGAAATAGATACGTTAATAGATCCGAGCTTAAACCCACACATTTTGTTTTCACAGACTAACGTCGCCTCATAACAAAGCCGTGACCTCCGATTTGCTTGGGGCTATTTCAGCAAGTCCAGATTTAAGTTACTGCTGAGAATGACGACATTGTTTGTAAGTATAACTTCTAATGTTTTTCCTCATTTCTTGTTTAATTATACCGTGAGTCTTTTTATTAATACCAGTCTCATTTAATTGTTTTCCAGCTGCCCGTAAGACGTGTTATGAGTCGGTACGCCGGAGTTTCAGATACAAACAACCTGAACTCGCATCGCAGGCGGAAAATGCGAAAAGTTTAGCTCGGAGTCGATCCAGAAGAAAAATGGTAAGATTTATTATATTAGATCAGTTTTTTGTCAATGTGAGTATTTTTCAGGTCACTTATTGTCCTTATTGATTGTATTACAGTTGCTGGAAGCGAGACGAAGTGTTGTTGGCTGAGGATGAGATGGACATTTGGAAGTGCGCCACCATAGATCTCATATCTGATGAGGAATACGGCATTGTTGGCGGGGTGTCTGGATGGATTGTGCGGCCACCGCCCTCTCGCAGCCTGGAACTCTCCGAGCTCTGTGCCACGCTGCAATCCAGATTAGAGGCGATACCAAAGTACCGGGCAACTCACCATATACGCGTGAAAAAGTGACTTTTTTACAACGTTTTTGAGGTTTTTTTTCAACACTTTGAAAAAGATTTTTAGGGATCTTTCCCGAACATCTTAGGCACTTTTTGACGTGTTTGGAGTACAATATAAGAGACATTATGCTGCTTTGTACATAGTAGTGTGTTTATAAATAAAGCTCTTTCTTTGAATAAACAGCTGTGTGTTTATAAATAAACCTCTTTGTTTTCTCTTATATTCCTTGATGTTGTGAATAATGTAGTACATAGCACAATGACATTAATATATAAAAAATGATAACATAAATTATTTATTATTATTATTATTATTATTGGGGTTTACATTTATAATGAGCCAGGGGGCCCAATAACCCCCCTCTTTAGAGTAACGGCCCGACTTGAATTTACTCACTCGGTATTGGCTGAAGCCACTACTTTTAAACAAGAAAAATCCCTTGTGATTGGCTTGAAGTCATCTGCCAACCATTCACGGGGGATTTTACTTGTTTAAAAGTTGTGGCTTCAGCCAATACTGAGTGATTACATTCAAGTGGGCCGTTACTCTAGTTTTGCTGCTATTCACATGCTAATTAGGCCAGAGACGCTCTAACTGGCCGGCAGAGGTTTCGCTGCTATTCATATGCTAATTAGAGGCATCGCACCCGCGCGGGGCTCTCCACCTACGTCATGGTTCGTTTATGACAATTTGTGACACAGACAAACGCGAAGCTCGCTGCTGGTAAATTGAGGAAAGCTGCCGAAAATTCGGGAGATTTTCGGGAGCCTACAGGCGCTTACGGGGACGAAAATCCCACTTTTCATGCAGTGCAAGACAAGAAAACATGACCGATAATAAACATGACAAGACTATCAACACATCAGACAATAAAATAACAAAAGGTGCAAAACGAAACCTATCAAACACACTGAAGTCCACAAAATACTAATACAAGACAGTCCATGGGGGTTTGGGGCGAGGACGCAGCTGGGACTGCGCGGGCTCCGGCTCTGGCTGCGCGGACTGCGCGGGCTCCGGCTCTGGCTGCGCGGACACATTCAAGAAGGAGAATGCTGAGAAATTTGAGAAAGAAAAAAGTTAACACTTTCCCTTTTCCCTGGCTGGAGAGACAATAGGGCTCATTTACATCTCATTTAGCTAAGAAATACCCCCTGTAAAGCTGTTTTGAGATAGGCTACAGATGTTCTAGCATCATATGTAGTATTTTATTACAGAAGTCCGAATGAACAACATGCAAAAATAAACCGGACTTTTACCTTTGTGAGGATCACAAGTCGAATCCAGTCTGTTTCAGATGTGTGAATCATCCAATGATTTTTGTCCACAAATGCGTATAATCCGTGAAATATATATAAATAAATAAAACTAAGCAAACATGTCTGAGGAACAGGGCAGAGCGTCACTACAAGTCACGTGACTTCACGCTTGAGCTGGAAGAGAAGACAATGCTGAATAAAGTCGTAATTCTTGCTATTTTTGGACCAAACTGTATTGTCGATGCTTCACCACAATCTCACTGACCCACTGATGTCACATGGACTACTTTGATGATGTTTTTATTACCTTTCTGGACATGGAAACCGTACATAGATTTTCAATGGAGGTAACTGAAAGCTCTCGGACTAAATCTAAAGTTAAAACATCTTAAACTGTGTTCCGAAGATGAACGGAGGTCTTCCAGGTTTAGAACGACATACGGGTAAGTCATTAATGACATTATTTTCAGTTTTGGGCGAACTATCCTTATTCAGTAGTCACGCTGTTCCCTGTGGGGGCGGAGGCAAAAACACAAGCTTATACAGTATGCAAATATACACACAGACAATGACGCCCCCCGCTGCACGCTAGAATCTCTGGAAAAACAAGCCTATTTCAACGGCAAAATGTACCCTTTTAATTATACATAAACTGCTATCTCAAACATGGAGAGGCTTCTTCGTGATCTCAACTAACAGATTCTGCAATAAAACGAAAATCACAAATTTTGAAAAAAAAACTTGTGCTGCCGACCTGTTGCTCCTGGTTTCCGTGACGGGTCACATTTACAATATTTATCAAAATAATAAACTCTTTAGATTAAATGTCCTGTTCTTTCTGTGTTTTTGAAGCTTTGATTGGGTTTACAGTGTGCAATATAACATGTGTTCAGGTTTCAAGTGTAAAAAATGCGATATTTTTTCATACAATTTACTTATCTGTCTACCAGCATTTTCACTGTCCTCAAAACAGGCTGATGTCTTCCTTGTTCTGTGAAGTCCCTCCTTCAGTTCTGGTTGCGTAGCTTATTTAGTGTGTTGTGATTCGATAGCCGCTTAGCATGATGTCATAAGCATCAGATTTTCAGATTACGGTAAGCCGTTTTCTGGCTGACATTTCTAAAAGAGGAATTTCTATGAGACTGAGATGTTTAGCATGTCTAGACTTTTTGTATGTTCGTGAATGCGGGTAGACTACCATTATTCAACAAAGACAAGGTAAAAAAGTTTTTTCAATCTCTGTGCCCTTTAAATACTTTTTCTTCATTATGAGTTCGCTCATGGACTCTGAGACTGAATGCATGTGTGAAACTCTTTTCACACAAAGTACAAGTGAAAGGTTTCTCTATTGTATGAATTCTCAAGTGATCTTCCAGAAATCCTTTTTGTATGAAACCCTTCCCACACTGAGGGCAAGTGAAAGGTCTTTTGCCTGTATGAATTGTTATGTGACTCTTAAGATGTGCTTTCTGTGTAAAACCCTTTCCACACTGAGGACAGGTGTAAGGTTTCACCCCTGTGTGTAATATTAAGTGACTCTTAAGAAGTCTTCTCATTGTAAAAATCTTTCCACAATGAGCACACGTGTACGGTTTCTCTTCAGTGTGAATTAGTTCATGAACCTTAAACGTTCCTTTCTGTGTAAAACCGTTTCCACATTGAGCACAGGTGTATGGTTTCTCTCCAGTGTGAATTCGTTCATGCATCTTAAGGGTCTATTCTGTCTGAAACTCTTTCCACACAGAAGACAGATGAAGGGATTTTCTCCAATGTGAGTTTTTAAATGTGCATTAAAGTGACTTGAATGTGTAAAACTTAATTTACTCACTGACTGCATTTGCACAACCTCTCTGCAGAGTGAATTCTCAAATGTCTATTAAGATTACCTGTACATGTAAAAAAATGTCCAAGCTGCTGGCACGTTTTACGTCTCTCTTTATTGTTATTGCTGTGATATTTTTTGAACTCTCTCCACACTCATGCCAAACAATAAAGCACCAGGCCCCAATGGATTCCCTGCTGAGTCCTACAAACAGGGGTTAAATTGGGATTTGTTATGTGGGGGGGCTCTGCGGGGAGGGGTACTTCAAGGGGTAACATGTTTATTACTGATTACAGCAAAGCCACTGGTGTGTTTCAATGACATTCTGGACCTCTGATAGGATTTGATAAGTTTCAGCTTTAAAGCTGTGCCAGAGGTTGACCCTAAATATTTTAAAAAGAGCATCTGAATTTTAAATGATGCAAATCTATGAGTTTGAAACCCTATATCCATTTGTTCCACATGTTATTATGCACAATTGATCACATTTTAAAGGAAGTTAAAAGAATCAACCTCCTTGAATAATTCTAGGCATAAGATACCCAAAAAGACTCTTACATGTCTTATAAATTAGCCATAGAGATTACCTATGCTGGTCAGCAGCTAAAACAATCATATAGTTAGGTTTGATTTGTGTAATCAAAATACATTTTATTAAACTATGCCTATACAATGAGTTAAATCCAGTGTTATCCAGTTAACATACTGTATTAAATGAGTGACAAATACTTTAATCCTTTACACGTTTCTAGTCTTCTATTAGTGATTTGAAGTTCGGATCATTTTTCTGATTCGGATCTTTGAATCTCGTTCATCAAAATGAACGAATCTTTTTTGAGTCATTTCGTTCTTTTCGTTCATTTAAAAAATGATTACCTATAATTTCACAAACTACCCCAAAATAACCACTTATGCAAACAAATATGACATTTCTAACAAGTTATGAGAAATAAAAATCCTTAATTCATTATTTCTTGATACAAGCTCTGAAACATACACAAGAGATAGAAATTATTAGCTTACTCCTAAGTCAGTCCTCGTGTACAAGTCATGGTAATGCAGTCAAAGCCAAAATATAAGAAACGGAACTCCATATTTATCACATTTGTACGCCTCCTCTCGTGTCTAACTTACAGATGTTAGTCGTCAGCTCATCACTGTCTTACTGACTCTCTGTGTTCGGCCAGGCTGTGGCGTATGATATACAGCCTCAGTACCGGAAAGATAAATGATTAGTTCATTCAAGTCTTGAGATCGGATTCGGCCGGGTCCGAGTCCTTATGTCACGTGACCGCTGGTATATCACATTAAATACAACATTAGATTCGTATTATTGATTGCGTCTGAATGTATCCTATATTGTTTTATATTTAGTCAATTAACCCGTTTAATCCCACCGGTCACATTTGTGACCGTGTTTTTTTTCTTCTTTCTGAAAGCTCTAAAAGTGTTGATGTTGGCTCTGGGCAAGAAATTAAACTTTTAAATGAAAAAATAGATTGTCTTGATTAAAATGTATCAATGTCATGTGACTAGGGTGAAAGGTCACATGACCAGATCAGTTTACTTCCTGCTTGCACATCTAGAAGAAGATATCTACCTCAGACTACTACAAAAAGAAGTAAAACATCTTAATTAACAAATAGAACTATCAATTTTGTAGGTGGGGTCACTTACAGATATATTTTGAGAATTTTTTTAACGGTCACAATTGTGACCGGTAGTATAACACACTTTTTCTAATGTAAATATGTCTAATTGAATTTCAATGAAGTCCGGCTATGATGTTTCCCACCGGTCACTTTTGTGACCGAGTATAAAACCTAATATTTCACTAACTTAACCAACATAAAATCAAAGAAGGCATAAAGTTTGTGTGTTAGGGAGGTCTAAGGAGTAAATTGCATGTATTCAAATTCCAAGAAAAAATTTGGGATTAAACGGGTTAAATACAAAATATGTGCAAAAACATTATTTGAAAAATAAAAGTTCCATCTTATTAAAGAACGAAAGACTCGGACCCGACCGAACCCGAACTCGAAAGGTGAACTAATCATTTCTCTTTCCGGTACTGGTAGTGTAGCCTCTATGGGACTGACAGGAAGAACAAAAGACTCAAACCTGTCCCGAACTCAAGACTCAAGAGAACGATGAACTAATCATTTCTGTTTCAGATTCAGAGCCCATATGTTGCGCAATGCGCATGCGCGGTCAACACAAAATGAACGAATCACTCGCTGAGACAACTCGGTACTCAAAATGAACGAATCGTTCATGAACGACACACCACTATCCTCTATTAAGTTTTCTCGACGTGGGCACCATTCTTACCTCTCTCTCTCTTTCTCTCTCTCTCGCTCTCGTCAAATGATCCTGCGTGAGAGCGCGTTCTTGAATTTCTGAGTTTTTTCGCTTGAGTTGCGTAACTTGCGCGAAGACGCGTTTAAAGGGGAAAGCGCGTGTTTTCGCGGCACTTGCACTGCCCAATTCGCGTCATTTGCATCGCCCTGTGCGTCATACCATCAATAATCCATCCAAGATCAAACCGTTTTCATCAAAGGAAGACTTCCATCAAACACACACAGACTTTTTAACTTACTGCATTTTTCATCAACCCAAAAAACCAAAACCATCATAGTTACTCTCGATGCAGAAAAAGCTTTTGATAGGTTCAACTGGAAATTCCTGTTTTCCACATTAGAGAGGTTTGGTTTTTGGGAGTCATTCATTAATTGGATCAAAATTCTGTATACATCACCTTCAGCCACTGTCATCACCAATGGACTAAAATCACATATCTTCACACTGCATCATGGGACTAGACAAGGATGGCCACTCTCCCCTTCATTATTCACCATTTTCATTGAGACATTAGCAGCAGCTATCCGTCAAAACAGCTACATTAAAGGAATTCAAACACTAAACATGCATCATAAAATTTGTCTTTACGCTGATGATATTACTATATTCACAAGAACCCCAATCATCATATGATTTACTTGGGCATGTCAGGAATTGTCAAGAAAGTTCAGGAATCAGAGTCTCAAATGCGAGATCAAAAAGTTTATTAATGAAAATATACACTGAGTCTGTAGGGATACGCTTGAAGACGAAGCACCCGACAAATTTCAGATTGACAGTAAATATAGATCCACACTAGTCCACAATCCACAGGGGAAAAAGTCTCACACACTGCACCGCCGAAGAAGTCCAACAGTGACAAGGAGGTCCACCCACTTCCGATGACGTCATACAATAGGAAGCCGAAGACAGCTGGTATACGCTTGAAGACGAAGCAACCAACTGCGCGAGAACTCAGGAAACTAGACACACTGACAGTAATCCTCTGACCAAACACACAGGATCGAGAATCCTGGACAGAGACAAGAGTCCGGATGTCGGCGATTGAACCTGGGGCGAGAGCAGAGATGGTGAGACAAACAGCAGCGGGGAGATCTACCTGGACAGGGAGCGAGACAGTAACCAACCAAGAAACAATGAGCGCGTGACAAAGGACAAAACGCAAGACTATAAAAAGACCAAAAGGAATAGGACACGTCTGGGAAACAATCAGAGAAACGAATGGGAGGAGCGAGTGCACACGTGAGGAACCAACACCAAAGGTAAACAAACAGACACACATACACTGCCGATCACCCAGGTGCCATGACAGGGCATTAATGTTCCCCCCAGACTGTCAGAGCAGTTTGGACTCTTTAATCCTTTACTTAAAACAATAAATGATGACCTTCAGCGTTGGATGAATTTACCACTATACATTTTGGGCGGAATATCAGTAATTAAAATGACTAGACTCCCTAAGTTAAACTGTTTATTTACAATGTCTCCAGCACTACCCACCCTCACCTCAAATTCTACTGGAAAATATTACCCCAAGAATTAATTGACTTTAATTACTATACTTGACTACACTACACTACAGAAACCAAAACCACAAGGATTACTGTTTTTAAAACACCAACAATAGCCGGAGCTTTGACAGCCTGGTGGAAATATTATCAAATCACAAACACCCCTCTTACACCTTCTACTGTAAATAGACCCCGATCTGGAATAACCCAGCCTTCCCAACAAGTCCCTCAAGTAACGTACATGGGTAGATAAGGGCATCACACAACTTCAGCACATCCTTCATAATAGCAGTTAATCTAGACCTTAGTCATGACGTCAGTTCCTCTCGTCAACGCTGCTGCATGACCTAAGCTCGGAGCTTTGTGGAGTTTATCGTCTAAATCCACTTTATTTACTATCTTGTTCTTAGTCATATAACTTATTAGTTCATCTCTAGAATACTTTCTTGACATTATTGAATAGTATTACTAAGTGTGAAACGATTAATTACCAGCAAACACCTTAAGCTATGATTACTCCACGCGTGCGTGCACATAAAGGATGTTGGCACTGAACAACCAATTGCGTTTGATATGGATAGAGCGAGAGCTGTGTATTTCTGCGGAGGAGCAAGAGATTATTCTTCAGAAATACGAATAATACAAAAATGTATTTCAAGCACGCAGTAACTAGTGATAGGCGATACCAGTTATTTTCTTGTCGATCCGATACCAAGTACTTTTAAGTCAAGTATCACCAATACCGATTCCGATACTTCTATTAAATATTTTTATGCATGTATTAAAGTTAATTAAAGTGATTTTATGGGGTCTTTTGATAGCCATCATTATTAATATCAAATAAAATAGACATGAGCCAGTAAAGTGAACACAGTTGTGTCTTTTTATTATATCGTGATGTGGAATCACGCATTGCATATTGGATTACTGATCTTATCTCTGAGTGCGGTTTATTGGAATTTACTCTTTTGCTGCCTGGCCCAGGACGTACATCGCTTACACCGCTGTGAGGCTGCTGTTGGTGTGGACTCTCCCCGAATGGCTCTAAGGTACACTGCTCACCAGTTGTTGAACCTGAACAGATACTGTGATATAGCGAAAGATGTACATGCTTTCTGCAGTCATGTTGGAATATTGCGACCAAAGCGCTAGATACATCGCTCATCAAGGCGTCGCTTTCTATGCTCAACATCAAACTCTGTCGCTTATCCGAGATTTCTGCGCAAACCCTATAAACCGCTGTTAAGCCCCACTGGGGTTAATTTTAATAATTTATCAGCACTCAGGCGTGGGGAGGTTGTATCAGACTCATCTACTTCCCCCTGTCTGTTGAAATCTGCATTGTTTAACGCGCGCTCTGTCAATAACAAAGCTTTAATTCTATCTGACATTATTTTGCAACAAAAGCTGGATCTTGTCTGTTTAACTGAAACATGGCACAAAGAGTCTGATGGTCTTCTCTTTAACGAACTAACACCTGCGGGTTATGGATTATTTAATCTTCCGCACTTCTCAGGTAGAGGTGGGGGTATTATTGTGTTACACAATCGACAGTTCAATATGCGTCTCGTGGCTGCCCCCAAATTTGACTCATTTGAATGTCTGGTTCTGAGTGTTTCTGCGCCACTCACTACTGCTGTGGCTACAGTCTACAGGCCTCCTAAGTCAAATAAAGACTTTTTATCTGAATTTTCAGATATGTTGTCTTTTCTCTGCCTTCGTTTTGAAAGAATTCTTCTTTTGGGAGATTTTAACATCCACATGGATATAAGAGACTCTTCAAAAACTAGAGACTTTTTGTCCATATTGGAGTGCTTTGAATTAGATCAACTCGTTGACTGTCCCACGCATGACAAAGGCCACACATTAGACCTTGTGATTTCTAATGGTTCTTTTGTGTCTCAGCTGTCAACTTCTGATTTAGGTCTGTCTGATCATCATGCTGTACTCTTCAATATGGAATTACCTGTCATGAACAATAGCTCTTCTCTCATCATTAATTATCGCAAGTGGAGATCTATTGAGCCCACTGACTTTTCAGATTTTATTGACACTTTTTTAAGTTGTGACTCTCTCTCTGGTGATCTGGATGATAACGTTTCTATGCTGAATTCTGTTCTCATGTCTGGCTTAGACACTCTGGCACCCTTGAAATCACGATCTGTTTCTTTTGTACACTCTGCTCCTTGGTACAATGATGAGCTGCGTTCAATGAAGGCTATGTGTCGCAAAATGGAGCGTAGATGGCGTATATCTGGTTTAACTGTTCATCATCAGGCTTGGAAAGACAACTTACTCGATTATAAGACTGAAATGATGTCAGCTAGATCTGTTTACTTTTCACAGATAATTGTCAATAATCAGAGTAACCCTAAACAACTGTTTTGTTCAATTAATAAGCTGCTTAAAAATCACAGCCTTTCCATTGTTCCTTTTTCTACTGACCTATGTAATATGTTTTTGGAGTTTTTTAGCACAAAAATTGATAACATACGTAGTCACATTGTTAACACCCATTCTTCTGCTACCGCCTCCTTAATTATGTCTGCATTCTCTGGTACCTCTTTATCTAATTTTGCTGTTCATGACTCCCAATCACTATGCAATGTGGTTTCAAAACTGAAAGCCTCGACTTCTAGAGTCGACCCAATACCATATTGTCTTTTTTAATCATCTTTTGACTCCCTCTCTCCTGTTGTTTTGACAATCATTAATGACTCACTGTGTACTGGTGTTGTGCCAGCAGCATTTAAAATTGCTGCTGTCCCCCCTGTACCTAAAACTAATAACATGAACTTTGATAATCCTAATAATTTTCGTCCCATTTCTAATCTTCCATTCCTAGCCAAAATTTTAGAACAAACAGTGGCTTCCCAACTGCTTTCTCATCTTTCCACTAACAATCTTTTTGAGCCACTTCAGTCTGGATTCCGTAAACTCCACAGTACGGAAACAGCGTTAGTTAAGTGTAACCGAGTGGCAATCGTACATCCGACTACGCCACCGGGCTTATCCCCGGAAATCGTTAGACACAGAACCTCAAGTTCAATAATCAATAAATACAAGAACAGAGACGTGACCTTCAAGTTCAACAATTTTATTGATTATCATTAATAAAATTTCACTAAAATAGATCAGGATTTTCCTACTTTATTCACAATCATTTAAAAATAAACATTCAATTTAAAATGGGTAAATGTCAGTTCAAATATTAAAATATAACCCACCAGTTATAATTCCAGGTTAACCAGGCCTGCGCGAAGGAGAAAAGGGCATCAAGGGACAGGGACCCACCGCCTCGAGCACACACACATGATGCAAATCACACGTTTAAATAAAAGTGCAGTGAACAATGCAAAAAATTCTTACACACTAAACTCAATATCCATGCAGTGCAGAACACCTCATACCACAGGCAGTGGGGAAAACCCAGATGATCTCAAAGAGAAAGAACTCCCCAGCTAGCAGGGAACGTTCTTAGAACTTTCGCTAACATTCCTTACTTGTTTGGTTTATGTTCTAAAGAAAACATTTGAATATAATGTTAAACTAACATTTTAAGGATGTTTTCTCATTTAAAAAAATGTTCCCATAACGTTATATGAGAACTAAGATATAACATTTTAGCTGCAACATTCAAAAGATGTTTTGGTAATGTTTCTGAGTTAACAAGTTGTACAATGATCTCAGAATAACATTGTCCCAATGATTCATAATAACAAAAGAAGAACGTTCTTGCAGTCACGTTAGGAAAATGTTTTGAGGATATCAATGAGAGATGAGATGTTTCATGTTCTTTATAAAACGTTCTTCTAATGTTACCAGTTAACTAAATTAAAACATTTTATTTGAAACATTTTGAACATATTTTGGGAATGTTGTTAAAGTTAAAGTTTGTACAATGATCTCAGAATAACATTGTCCCAATGATTCATAGAAGAACGTTCTCGCAGTCACGTTAGGAAAATGTTTTGAGGATATCAATGAGAGATGAGATGTTTCATGTTCTTTATAAAACGTTCTTCTAATGTTACCAGTTAACTAAATTAAAACATTTTATTTGAAACATTTTGAACATATTTTGGGAATGTTGTTAAAGTTAAAGTTTGTACAATGATCTCAGAATAACATTGTCCCAATGATTCATAGAAGAACGTTCTCGCAGTCACGTTAGGAAAATGTTTTGAGGATATCAATGAGAGATGAGATGTTTCATGTTCTTTATAAAACGTTCTTCTAATGTTACCAGTTAACTAAATTAAAACATTTTATTTGAAACATTTTGAACATATTTTGGGAATGTTGTTAAAGTTAAAGTTTGTACAATGATCTCAGAATAACATTGTCCCAATGATTCATAGAAGAACGTTCTTGCAGTCACGTTAGGAAAATGTTTTGAGGATATCAATGAGAGATGAGATGTTTCATGTTCTTTATAAAACGTCCTTCTAATGTTACCAGTTAACTAAATTAAAACATTTTATTTGCAACATTTTGAACATATTTTGGGAATGTTGTTAAAGTTTAAGTTTGTACAATGATCTCAAAGTAACATTGTCCCAATGTTTCATAATAACCAAAGAAGAACGTTCTCACAGTCACGTTAGGAAAATGTTTTGAGGATATCAATGAGAGATGAGATGTTTCAAGTTCTTTATAAAACGTTCTTCTAATGTTACCAGTTAACTAAATTAAAACATTTTATTTGAAACATTTTGAACATATTTTGGGAATGTTTTTAAAGTTAAAGTTTGTACAATGATCTCAGAATAACATTGTCCCAATGATTCATAGAAGAACGTTCTCGCAGTCACGTTAGGAAAATGTTTTGAGGATATCAATGAGAGATGAGATGTTTCATGTTCTTTATAAAACGTTCTTCTAATGTTACCAGTTAACTAAATTAAAACATTTTATTTGAAACATTTTGAACATATTTTGGGAATGTTGTTAAAGTTAAAGTTTGTACAATGATCTCAGAATAACATTGTCCCAATGATTCATAGAAGAACGTTCTCGCAGTCACGTTAGGAAAATGTTTTGAGGATATCAATGAGAGATGAGATGTTTCATGTTCTTTATAAAACGTTCTTCTAATGTTACCAGTTAACTAAATTAAAACATTTTATTTGAAACATTTTGAACATATTTTGGGAATGTTGTTAAAGTTAAAGTTTGTACAATGATCTCAGAATAACATTGTCCCAATGATTCATAGAAGAACGTTCTCGCAGTCACGTTAGGAAAATGTTTTGAGGATATCAATGAGAGATGAGATGTTTCATGTTCTTTATAAAACGTTCTTCTAATGTTACCAGTTAACTAAATTAAAACATTTTATTTGAAACATTTTGAACATATTTTGGGAATGTTGTTAAAGTTAAAGTTTGTACAATGATCTCAGAATAACATTGTCCCAATGATTCATAGAAGAACGTTCTTGCAGTCACGTTAGGAAAATGTTTTGAGGATATCAATGAGAGATGAGATGTTTCATGTTCTTTATAAAACGTCCTTCTAATGTTACCAGTTAACTAAATTAAAACATTTTATTTGCAACATTTTGAACATATTTTGGGAATGTTGTTAAAGTTTAAGTTTGTACAATGATCTCAAAGTAACATTGTCCCAATGTTTCATAATAACCAAAGAAGAACGTTCTCACAGTCACGTTAGGAAAATGTTTTGAGGATATCAATGAGAGATGAGATGTTTCAAGTTCTTTATAAAACGTTCTTCTAATGTTACCAGTTAACTAAATTAAAACATTTTATTTGAAACATTTTGAACATATTTTGGGAATGTTTTTAAAGTTAAAGTTTGTACAATGATCTCAGAATAACATTGTCCCAATGATTCATAGAAGAACGTTCTCGCAGTCACGTTAGGAAAATGTTTTGAGGATATCAATGAGAGATGAGATGTTTCATGTTCTTTATAAAACGTTCTTCTAATGTTACCAGTTAACTAAATTAAAACATTTTATTTGAAACATTTTGAACATATTTTGGGAATGTTGTTAAAGTTAAAGTTTGTACAATGATCTCAGAATAACATTGTCCCAATGATTCATAGAAGAACATTCTTGCAGTCACGTTAGGAAAATGTTTTGAGGATATCAATGAGAGATGAGATGTTTCATGTTCTTTATAAAACGTCCTTCTAATGTTACCAGTTAACTAAATTAAAACATTTTATTTGCAACATTTTGAACATATTTTGGGAATGTTGTTAAAGTTTAAGTTTGTACAATGATCTCAAAGTAACATTGTCCCAATGTTTCATAATAACCAAAGAAGAACGTTCTCGCAGTCACGTTAGGAAAATGTTTTGAGGATATCAATGAGAGATGAGATGTTTCATGTTCTTTATAAAACGTCCTTCTAATGTTACCAGTTAACTAAATTAAAACATTTTATTTGCAACATTTTGAACATATTTTGGGAATGTTGTTAAAGTTAAAGTTTGTACAATGATCTCAAAATAACATTGTCCCAATGTTTCATAATAACCAAAGAAGAACGTTCTCGCAGTCACGGTAGGAAAATGTTTTGAGGATATCAATGAGAGATGAGATGTTTCATGTTCTTTATAAAACGTTCTTCTAATGTTACCAGTTAACTAAATTAAAACATTTTATTTGAAACATTTTGAACATATTTTGGGAATGTTGTTAAAGTTAAAGTTTGTACAATGATCTCAGAATAACATTGTCCCAATGATTCATAGAAGAACGTTCTCGCAGTCACGTTAGGAAAATGTTTTGAGGATATCAATGAGAGATGAGATGTTTCATGTTCTTTATAATACGTTCTTCTAATGTTACCAGTTAACTAAATTAAAACATTTTATTTGAAACATTTTGAACATATTTTGGGAATGTTGTTAAAGTTAAAGTTTGTACAATGATCTCAGAATAACATTGTCCCAATGATTCATAGAAGAACGTTCTCGCAGTCACGTTTGGAAAATGTTTTGAGGATATCATTGAGAGATGAGATGTTGAATGTTCTTTATAAAACGTTATTTTAATGTTCCCAGTTAACTAAATTACAACATTTGTTTTGCAACATTTTGAGAATATTTTAGGAATGGTGTTAAAGTTAAAGTTTTTACAATGATCTCAAAATAATGTTGTCTTAATGTTTCTTTATAACAAAAGAAGAACGTTATTGCAGTCATGTTAGGAAAATGTTTTGAGGATATCATTGAGAGATGAGATGTTTCATGTTCTTTATAAAACGTTATTTTAATGTGACAAGTTAATATAATTATAACATTTTATTTGCAACATTTTTAGAACATTTTGGGAATGTTGTTAAAGTTAAAGTTTTACATAACAAAAGAAGAACGTTCTCTCTGTCATGTTAGAAAAATGTTATAAAGACATCATTGAGAAATGTTATGACAAAGCATGTATGCTACATTATGATGGGTCCCAAAAAAACGGGGACCACTATATAACCAACTTTCAATGTGATGTCACCGGGAAGGCCCTTAAGACAGGTTCAATAACTGATGAGTGGAATCAGAAGAGCCTGTTGCAGGTTGACTCGAAACTCCTCTTGTACGACTGTTTCCTGAAAGGTCCATTTAGCTCATTGTTAGTATCAGCTCACACCATGACTCCCACTCCACCCTTCTGTTGTCTGACTTGAACTAGTGCAGGTCCCTCAAGATTCACTCCATAAAACCTTTAATGAATCACTCTTTATTCAAAACCTTGTGACAGCTTGTGATTTTCTTACTGGTGGACAGGAGACAATGATGAAGCCAATCAGTATATGTGGATAGGAGGCCATGGACAGAGAGGCCAAAGGGCAAATCTGGCCAGGATGCCGCGGTTACACCCCTATTCTTTTTCAAAAGACATTGATTTTTAATGAGTGTCAGGAACGTGATTCAACGTCTCATCCAAAGGACGGACTGATGTTTCAGACTTCCTCACCTTATAGCAGCCTCTGAGAACCTGATAGTTTTAGGCTAGTTTGGAAGATTCACGGGTTGCAGTTCTGGAATTTGGTAGCACTTGAGTCTGAAGGACATTTTACACTTAATTATTCTCCTTAATTCTCAAAGTATTTTGCAGAATGTGCATCCTTCTCAGTATGTTTTTGTGACCCTTTTGTGACCCTGATTGTTTTACTTTAGCTGCTCCTTTAAAAAATTTCAAAATATAATCAAATTGCATGGCTGTCCAAGTAATTTTGATTTAAATTTTATTAAACTGACTTAAAAATAAAAATATTTAAACTATTAGTTGAAACTGTTTGAAATATTTAAAAGAGTTAAAGTATTGGAAATATATTGCCCTGACTTATCGAGCATATAAGTTTTCTTTTAGTGTAGCCTATTAATTATGCCACGTTAAATATTTTGTTCCATTTTTAACTTGTTTTTACTTTACTTTTACTCAACAATTACATCACCTTAATTATTTTACAGTCTCAATAGTATGCTGATTTGGAATTTTAGGAAAATATAGGCCTATGGTCAGACTTTCAACTTGCATTAAAACCATGGACACATAAACCATGGACACATAGCCAAACTTTTTTTTTATTAACAACAACAACATCATTAGTAAAATAAAGTTAAATAGCCTAATAAAAAAATATTTAGACAACTATACTTTAGTTTATGAACAATACATTTTTCAATAATACTATTAATTAATTTAACCTTATATAAAGTTAAAGATTATTTAAATGAAAAATCATTATACTTTGTATTGTTCCCTATTTCTTCCATACATTACGTATTGTGTGGAAGTGGGAAATACATATAGCCTAAAACAAACACCGACCAATCCAAGATTTATGCTTCAAAAGAGAGCCATAAGAATAGTAAAGAAAACAAACTAGGGAGCCAACAAACTCCCTATTTATTGAACTAAAGGCTCTAAAGTTTAAAGAATTACTAGAACTAAAACAAATTATGCACAAAGCAAAAAAACATCAATTACCTGAAAGTATCCAAGGGTTGTTTACAGCAAGAGCATGACTTAAGAGGAACTTGTATATTCAAAAAGAAACAAGTGAGGACTAATGCAAAATATCATATCATTGTATTTCATTTAAAGGTGTAAATGGAACAGCTGTCATGAGGAACTAACATGTGGAACACTTGTTAAGTTAAAGAAGTTATTTAATGCACTCAAACCATATGCAACCAACCAATGAGTGAAAAACGAGCAAGTGGTTTTGTTGTATTTTGGATTGTGCAACTGTGTTGCTATATGCAAAACTAATGTTTTGTATTTTGTTTATGTTTGTGTCAACATTATATTGATGTAAGACAATATATATATATTTTTATTATTACAATATGAGATAATTTAAAAAGGGTAGGCATTATAAGCAAGAGCTTCAGCCTTCTCCTGTTTCACACTGATGTAAATATGTTGTTTTGTTAGATCAACTGTGTGGAACCTAAGCTGCCTGAAATAAACTAAACAAACTAAACTAATTTATTTGTTTAATTTTAAATATTTTTATCGTTACAATTATTATTATTATTGTTGTTGTAGTTGTAGGCCTATATTTTGAAAACAGAACGTGGAGATAGCCACCCTAGCAAAGATGCATTCGTGTTTGTTCACGTGTTCGCACCATGGTTCGCACGTGCATGAACCGTGACTGACTGAAACCAACCATTTCGACGCCCACACACACACTCCAACCAATCAGAATCTGTCAGTCATTAGGCTTGTTCGACTTCATGCGGCGCCGTAAGAACCTTCAGCCGGATGACGTCAAAGTACCGCGAGTACATTTGAATTTGTATATAAACATAACAGTTTTAGAATAGTTTTAGAACAAACACGTAGGCTATAAATATAAGGAAGAAATAATAGAAAACAGGAAAATTATGACATATTTAATAAATGGTATTATATAAAATACATGATAGTATTGCTTTTATATGTACTTTATCGATTCATACAATAAAATAATTGATTTACCAATTAAAAACACAATACATATGCATAACATTCATGCACATATATCAGTAGCCAAGCCATTTAAACTTTTAATTTATCTAAAAAAATAAACATAACGTGATGAAAACGCTATAAGAAACAATGCACTAAGGGAAACAGACTTCGACAGAACACCAGATCCATAAAAATGACAGTTTAATGCTAAAACACTTCACCGCTATTGCAGAGCTGTGTCTTCTGCCACCAGTTGGGCTCCACCCACAAAAAAAACATCATCTCTGTTTGCAAACACGCAGGTGGTCTATATAGATCACTACAACACATTGCATAACCAAAAAAGTAAATTCTGCTCTTTAGCTCAATAATATAATGACACGGAGGACTGCAATGGCAAACCATCTTTATTTTGATTTTGACATTTTTCCAATAATACATTATCATGATTACACTATCTGCCTGTTATGTTTCGCTCTATAAAACTACATAGTGTCACGGTGTGTAAACACCGAATAATGGAAAACAAAGAGAGAACCCAAACGCAGAGGATGTATCAAAATAAACTATATTTTTAATAAGACAGAACAGAAAATACCCACGTGGGGGTAAAACAGAGAATAACTAAACACTGGGATTAAACACAAACCAAAACACAGGAACTGGTAACAGAGAACACGGAATACATGAAAACTCTGAAACTACAACAACGCACGCGCACAACACAGAGAACGCGAGGGCATTATTAAGACAGCACATCAATGGGGAACAGGTGAACATAATTAATCACGTGAGACACGAGTACATAAGGGAGTAGGGTGAAAGTGACAAGACACTGGGAACACGTGTCACACATACATGATGTGAAAACACACGTGTTCCCACATAAACACAATGCTGCCCTGACCTTGCCCTCAGAACATAGACCTGAACCTATACTAAGGTCTGGCAAGGTCACGACAGCAACAAGACACCGGGAACATGTGGAAACCACACACACAATGTGATTCCACATGTCCCCACACAGAACATAATACTGTCACGGTCCTGTCAGATGCACTCAGACCTACATCTAGCACAGATGTCTGACAAGACCGTGACACATAGGCTATATTTAGAAATGTTTATGGGTAGGTTAGATGTAAAAGTGGGATTAGGTTGGCAAAATGCCTTATTATTGCAATATTGTCACAACAATTGTCTTTTTGAACCACTCAGTTTTTGTCTATTTTGTTTTATATATTCTTTTTATATTTTCTATAAAATGTTTATGTTTGGGGCAGGGTTACATAATCTAAAATATTAAATATTATACATTTATATGGTTGTAAACATTTAAATATTGTCAATACATCCATAATGTACGTTTCAGCGTTGTGCATTTTGTACCTGTTAATGTTACTTATTAATGATGAGACCAGGCTGGGGAAATTATGTTGACTTTGGTCTTCTTCTTGTGACACTTTTCTAGGAGTGTTATAGTTCTGCCTATTATTATTATGATCAACTTAATATGATTCACTTCACAAATGTTTACTCATGCTGCAATTTCTCTGTGTTCCTATTTCTTTACAGTGAAAGCATCATGGATGCAACATTGTGCTCGGTATGTTTTTTTTAATCAACATTTTTTTTGTTTTTCTTTTTAACTTTCATTTTGTTGCAATGTCAGATAGAAAGTACACATCGATTTGGCAAAGGGCAAAAAGATTAGAACGAAAATATGCAAACTGCGCTCAAACAGTAGCATCAGAGTTTTTGCCAACAAATGTCTCTCCTCATTGCTCTTCACTGCTGCCCCAACAAGTTACACAAGAACAGAGTTCTGTCAAACAGAATATTGCAGAGTTTTTGCCGACAAATGTCTCTCCTCATTGCTCTTCACTGCTGCCCCAACAAGTTACACAAGAAGAGAGTGCTGTCAAACAGAATATTGCAGATGAGGGAGATGTGGATGATTTCCTGTCCCAGAGCAGCTATAGAGAAACTAACCTACCACTTAGACATTGCATTGCACAGTGGACTAATGAATTTCATGTAAAACACAATGCAGTAGATTCTTTGTTAAAAATTTTGATAGAAAATGGACACCCAGACCTGCCAAGGACAGCAAAAACACTACTTGCCACTAGTGAAAGTGTTGAGTTTGAGATTAAATCAGGAATGCAGTATATCTACCTTGACTGCAAAGATCAGCTCCTGAATCATTTGAAAATGTATCCTTTACAGGATATTTCTGAATTAGATTTCATCGACTTTTCGCTCAATATTGATGGCTTGCCACTTTTTAAAAGTAGCAAGAAGACACTGTGGCCAGTGTTGTGCAAACTAAATTTATCTCCTCCCTCAGTATTTCCCTTGGCTTTGTGTTTTGGGTTGTCAAAGCCCAAAAATCTTGATTTTCTTGATGATGTGGTTCGTGACCTTTGCAGCATTATAGAAAATGGACTAGAGACAGACAATGGTTTGATTAGGATGAGGCTGCGTTGTGTTACATGTGATGCCCCAGCCAAGGCTCTTGTAAAGTCCGTAAAACTGTGTTCAGGATATTATGGTTGTGACAAATGCACACAAAAGGGAGTGTGGGATGGCCATCGGGTGATATATCCTGAAATAAACAATCTTACATTGAGAACTGATCAAACATTTCGAGACCAGTCTCAGGAGGAGCACCACCTCTCTTCAGTTCCGTCACCATTTTGCCTGCTCCCAATTAACATGATTGATCAGTTCCCTGCAGATTATATGCAGCAGTGTTGCCTTGGGGTTATGCGCAAAATGTTACTCATGTGGCTGAGGGGACCACTGGGAATCAGACTGTCATCTGGCCATGTTAAGCAGGTCAGTTTACAGCTTCTGAAGCTTAAAGCATGCATTCCCAATGTGTTTGCAAGGAAGCCAAGAGGGTTGGAAGAGATTGATAGATGGAAGGCCACAGAGTTGAGACAGTTTGCCCTCTATACAGGAAAAATTGTGCTTAAAGGCATAATTGCAGAACAGCTCTATGAGCACTTCCTGGTTTTTAGTGTGGCATTATCCATCCTTGTCTGCCCAAGATTGTCAAAACATTACAATCACAATGCAGAGGAGTTGTTGATGTACTTCATTGCACAGGGAAGACATTTGTATGGGGATGAGTTTCTTGTCTACAATGTCCACAGTTTGGTACACCTGGCATCGGATGCAAACCTTTATGGAAGTCTAGATGAGTGCAGTGCTTTCTCTTTTGAGAATTACTTGCATCAGCTAAAGAGATTGGTTCGTTCTGGGCGAAATCCTCTTTCACAGATTGTGAGGCGGCTTAGGGAAGCAGACAAACTGAGCAAGATACTTCGTGAACCAAACAAGACTGTAGAAATAAAAAAACCCAACAATGTCTTCACTCTTAAGCTGGGCGTACACGGTGCGAATTCTGACGGTCGGAACGTCGTGAGCTCTCGCACACGACACGAGTGAGTTTATACGAAAATAATTCGGACGCAGTCACACACGACAAGATTTTACTATACGACTTGACGAGTTCTGACGTAGGCATTTTCACACCTGTGAGGATGAAGTAGGCTACCTTTCGTTGTGGCAGAATGTACAAAAAATAAAACAAAAAGAATAGGGTAAAGATATTGGCTTAGTATATAAAACAGCCTGGAATTTCTGTTCTTTAGAATTTCTATTTATGCATTCCGAAATTGCAATATAGGTCTGCTGTCAGTGGCGGTGAAGGAATTTCTCTCAGTGATTGTTCGTGCTAGCGCATATGCGGTTTTACCGTCTTAATATATCATGTTTTTAGTGCCAAGTAAATAAATATCTATATTGCTATTATTAATGTTACATATATTGTTGCTTTTTTATAAATATGACCGTTCAAAAACACATTCAGTGGGCCTATTTATTTATTTGTAAATGCAGAATGAGGAGCAATGAGGTAAAACGCAAGCTAACGTTACACGCCTTTCCCTTTATAATTAAATTATTAAGACAACACATCTATAGCCAAATATTAATTTGTAAAACGAAAATAATTTAATTTAATATAAACACATTGTCTAGGCTTGTTATGTGCAAATGTTCGGTCAATGCGGTGTCTTGAAGTAAAAGTGAGACCGCAGCATTTATGCTCCTGTAACTGCACAAAATAAATGCCATACAGAAGGCATTGCTTATTAATATAGTGCATTTTCACAGTAGGCCTATGTAAATTAATACATAGCAATACATATATAGTATGAAAACAAATTAATCATTATTTAAATAAAGTTTCAGAGATAGCCTACATTTTTAGTCATTTAAATGTTCTCATCATTTCAAAACAAGCTAAGGCTACCATATAACTTACACTGGGCTATATCATTTGTTCCTTTGGTTGAAAATATGTAAAAGAATATATATGTGGGTAAAAATACCGAACAAGCTCAGTTGTTAAAGCAGAAGCTCCATAATAAGATGGGAAACATCGTCTCCGCATATGATCATCATGTTTATGTACTCTCTCAATAAATGCATATCTTAGCCTATTAAACATGGACATTCCGTTGCTTTTTTCTGTCGCGACAGCCCTTTTAATATCCAATCATTTATAAAACTACAGCAACTTTGGCACAGCTTGGATTACACAAAAATTGCGACATTCTTTGTACATCCTGTACTGTTTAAACCAGTGGTCTCTGCACGGAGTCTAATAATTTTTATATTTATTTATTACATAATTTTGTTGGTTTATTTTATGTTTACATTGTAAATAATGATAAAACATATTAACAAGTAAAGAAAAATCAACAAGTAAAACAAAAAAGTTTTAATATCAAAAAGCCTCGTTTAATGCATCAGAACAGCGGTATAGCCTAAAACAACACTCTCTCCTGTTTCCACACACATCCAAAGCTGTGACCCGACATCACAAAAACACGTATGACAAGTTTTTTCAGGCAAAGAAGCTGATCAAGAGGTCGTCACTGAAAGGACCTGTCATATTTGTCATGATGTCCGGTCACCGGAGTGTGTGTGCGCGAAACATAGCCAGCTATAGAGTAGTCATCAATATTTGAGGTAGCAGTGCTACATTTGTCTTTTTTCTTCTGCTTTTTGTACATTCTGATTGGTCAACTTCAAGTGCTTTGCCAGATCGTCTCGTACACCCGCACCAACACTACGAATTTATACCGACAGCTCCCGAACTTTTTTGACATGTTTAAAAATTATCGGGAGGTCGTAAGGTGCTCGTAACCTGCTCGGCTCGGCTCGTAATTCCTCTCACACGGTGCGAGCCGCGACCATACGAGCATGAACGATTTGCTCCCGAGGAAAAAAATCGCATGCGAGCCCCTACGACAGCAAAAATCGCACCGTGTACGCCCGCCTTTAGTGATCTAGAGTGCTGTGAAGTTGTTGCAGTGTCTGGTGAGACAGAGCATGGGGAAAAGATGTTGCTCTGTCGTATCTATGATCGACTTGAGCCATTCTTCATGCAGCCCTGTGACTCAAGGTTGATTGGAGTCTACACAGCCAGAGACAGTCACACTCGTATGAAAACATTATCTGAGAGGCAATTGGGCAGGCAGGCATTTATGACTGAGGCAGACAGTGGTTTGAGGATTGTGCTAACCTTGCTCCATTCATTCTGAGGAGTTCACAGACTTAAAGGATTAACTCACTTTAGAAAAAAAATTGTCCTGATATTTTACTTACCCAAGATAAATTTATGTATGGCTTTTCTTCAGTTATAAAACAAATAATATTTTTAAGGAAACATTCCAGAATTTTTCTCCATAAAGGCCTAGTGGATTTTACTGCGGTCAAACTAGTTGAAGGTCCAAATCACAGCTTCAAAGTGCTCTACATGATTTCAGCTGAGGAATAAGAGTCTCATCCAGTGTTATTTTTAACAAAAAAAAAACAAATCAGAATTTTTATACATTTTAAACACTCTGCGATGCACCACACATTACGTTGGAAAGGTCACGCATGACGAAGACGTAAATACAACCCAGTGTTTACAAACCAAACACGTTTTTACCTTCTTTTTTTTTTTTTTTAAAAAAGGCGATGCCAGATGATTTTAAGTTGGAGGAGAAGATGAGATGTTGTTTTTAACCCTACCTTTTTGACCTGGAGTACACAGACAAACTTCACGTCACCCGTGACCTCGAGCAAGACGAGCATTTGTGGTAAAAAAAAAAAGAAATTACAAAATGCCAGATCGTTACACTAGATGAGACCCTTTTTCTTCAGCTGCGATGGTGTAATGTAACCTTCAACCCGCTGGTTGCAATTCCATTACATATAGAAAAATCCTGTAATGTGTTCCTCAAAATCCTTTATTTCTTTTCCAATAAAGACATGTTGGTGAGTAAATTGTCAGGAAATTTTAATTCTGAAGTGAAGTAATCATTTATTAGGCACAGGCAGTAACATAGTTGTTCATGTATTATGTAACAAAAAAAATTGAGCAATACTTTTCTAATTAATATTGCCCACAGATGACACATTTGGCTGTATGTCTTACAATTGCCAGTTGCATTTTTTTGTGTTGTAAACCACCCCAGATTTTATTTTAATATATTTCCATTGAGTGGAAATATAACACATTTAGTTCATCCAACATCAAAACAATACATCCAAGTGGAACACACTTGTAAGTGTATATAATAAAAAATGTATACATTTATATATAAAATAATAATATGAATATACATTTGCTCAGGGGAAAGATCACAATGTGACAACATTTTCATTGTTTCCCAAAGAACACGGTCAACCAGTTTGCTGTTGTAAAATTTGTCAAATCCAACACAGTGGATGCTGTGCCAACGAACTGGCTAGAGACAACTGAAAAGGTAGGCTATTTCCTAATAATAGATAAGTTCATGTAATAAATAACATTGTAAGCTTGTACTTTCTTCAACTAAGAGATTCAAAGCTAGGGAAATTTTTTAACTGGCACAAATGAACTATCAATTGCTGTTGTCAGTCATTCTGGGAAATGGTAAGTATAACTAAACATTCTGCAAATAATGCTGGTAGATGGTCAGTTAGCCTCGTTTGCAGCAACATTATACTGAAGAATAATCCTGCCGCACCTGCTGATTGCTAGGGTTGGGTTTGCTATCGTTTGAATTTGAATGATTCCATTTCCGATTCCTTGTTTCAATTCCGGTTCCAAACGATTCCGATTCTTTTAAGAGGCAGGGTCAAAAAAGTTTAGGTTATTTTAAATGAGCTAGCGTTTTCAATCAGTCCTGCAGGGACCCCCGACAGGCCATATGTTTGTTTTACCCCTGATATGGCACACCTGATTCAATTAGTCAGCTACAAATTAAGCCTTTAAACCTTTGATTATTTGAATCAGGTGTGCAATTTCAGGGTTTAAGCAAAAATATGGCCTGTCAGGGAGTCCCTGCAGGACTGGTTGAAAACTGCAACCAGCTGTCTTTCTGAAGGAAATGTACTCGAACACAAGTCTAGACTAAGTCGAGTCATCAAGGTTGAGTCTGTGTTATTTTTCAAGACTGCCTACATTTCTCCACTCTGGCACCTTTTAAGAGCTGATATAATTATAAAAGATGGTCTACATTAAACAAAAATTACACCACTGTGTTAACAAATAGGCCTAAAACTTTTGATTTCAATAAAGTAGATTTTTAGTAGCCTACATTTTGAAATTAACAATAACGCTGTAGAAATGAAGTTTATTAATATTAAATGTTTATTAATAGTAAATGTTAACTAATGTAGTTAACTAGAGTTTAATAAGTAGAACATTATTGTAAAGTGTTACCGATTTGTTATATTGTCAATTGTTATCAGTGTTTCCTCTAGGATTTTTTCCAGCTGTGGCGGCAGGGGGCGCCCATGATGATTATAAATGTACATTATTTTTTTAATGTAAAAAATAGGCTACAGTAAACTAACATGTATTTTTTTATAATTTTCATGCTGTCATTTAATTTTCCTTATATTTATAGCATATTGCTTTTCTATGTTTGATCTAAATTGTATTTTCTTAAAAAATACGTTTTATAGCTTCGTACACGGATCTTTCATTGTAGTTTTAATGTAGTGTGCAAGTTCGTGCTCGTGTTTTACAGAGCTGTAGCAAAGTCACGCACAATCCTGTTTGATAATCTGCACCGCTGTGATTGACAGAACATCCGAACAGTTATTCGACATCAGCAGCAATTTTATTCCACACCTGGCCCGTTTGACATAAAGACCCCGACCCGGTCACACCGCAAATCGCGCAGTTAAATATAAACCTTCAACGGTCTATCCTTTTGGTGTTGGATGTTAGACCCGCAATTAACTCTATTGAGTCCCGACCTGCATCTTCAACGCAAATGACACATTAATATTATTACACTCGTTACCTCAAATATTATGCGTTTTACCCGCGGGTACCCCGACTCTCCTATCTGAAACAGATAAAACAGTCTCACCTTCTGCCTCAAGTTTTTATTATCAACGTACTTCTCTTCCACGGGAATAATGTAAGTTTCCTTACAAACAGATTCGACTATTAATGTCTTGCAGTCGCATATAAGTAGTATTCAGTATTTAGCCTTTTGTTTTTAGACAAATATCTTATCATTTAATGTGAAACTTTGTGAGTGTCGATCTAAAGCACAGAAGATTGACAGCTGAGTGGTCAGCAGTGCGCTGCGTTTATAGCCTATATTCTGAATAACTAATGGCCTGATAAATGTACAGTGATTACAAATGAATGTCCAAAAAACTCGTAATATGTTAAATCGAAAGTTTAATTATGTCATTTCTCGCAGCCCTGCGCTGCCTCGGTGTACATGCGCCGGTGAACATCATACGCGTGTTGACCTTGCACCTTAAATCACCCAAATTTATTGTCATACAGATAAAAGTAAAACAACATTCGAACCTGTAAATGTTGTTTTTTTATTTGTGTAAACTCACAATAAGGAGAAAGCATTGTGCTTATTTAAAATAATTAAAAACTTGACGTGGTTTCTGCTGCTTTGGTTTTAGAGCGTGTCACAAAAAAGAACAGAAACTCAAATACTTTTTTATTCGTTTGGTCAATCTGATAATTATTTAAGTGTAACATATTTCGTGTAGGCTTATTTATTTTATTATATTTCACAAAACAGATACGTAGCCTAATCATCATCTGTTGATTTAAATCTATTTGTGCATTAAACTAAACCCATGTGGGAAATTATGATATTTTAGGCGATTTATTTATAAATGAGTTTACAACGCGAATTCAGAAAGGAATTTATTTATTTTTAAAGACTGCCAGTCTGACAGGGCTGCCGCGGGTTTTGTCTAGAAGGGATACAGCAAATGCAGAGAAGTTGATGATTAGATTAGAGGTAGGATTATTAGGATGAAAACAGCGTCTCTGGCTAAATGAGATACAAATACAACCTACAATCGTGTGAAAGTTTGTGTTTAGAGTTGGGTTTGGGTGAAGGATTATAAAACAGTGCTCATCCGGCAAGATTTCGTTTGCTGTATCCCTTCTATCCACAACCGAAGGCGTGGCGGGATGTTTTAGGCGTGGCGGGCCGCCACGGTAGAATGTATATAGCGGAAACACTGGTTATACACCGATTCAGACACCTTGTGGGTTCAGTGCATTAAAGTGAATCAGTTTAAAAGAGTCAATAGTTCCCAAATTGGATGTGTCTATGTGTGTAGCCTACGGCATGCACTTTGTGATTATCTCAAGAGTGCAGTTAAGGTTATCTCACAAGATTTGTCAACACAGAAAACATTTCATCACTGGGTAGGTTTTTTTTCTTTTATTGAGGTGGTTATGACAACTGAATGTGCGGAATTGTTGTTGATTCATATGCACAAAGGAGAGAGAGGGCGCTCTGACATGTTTGAGGACGGTGAGAGTGAGTGCGTGCGGGCGGGGCTTTCTTTCGACTCGTTCTCTCTTCTATTTTGTCAGAAACGTCATCAAACGTTATTTTATGCACAAGATCAATTTTATATATCCGCGAGTCTAAATCAAGTCACAAATCTAGAGAATAGAGTGTCGAGTGTTGCATTTTGCCGAGATTTCGGTCTGTTTAGAAAAGAATCAAAACTAGGAATCAAAATTAAACTTTTCAACAATTCCGGGAAAATTGCAAAGCTAGTCCCCGTTCCAATCGATACTCGGTACCCAAGCCTACTGATTGCTCAAAACTGTGATTTAAGTTGGCATTTGACATTTTGATTTTGTATTTGACTTGACACTTGTGCAAATCCCCATTTGGACTCTGGTAAAATGGAATTGGTCACACCTCTGATTGTTTATTATCAATTCATTTAAAGAACTTTATTTATCCGTTAGGAACTTCATTTGTGTTAAGCATCAATGCATGAACAGTTCCACAAACACTGCACAATATACCACTCATATACACACACATACACACACACACACACACACACACACACACACACACACACACACACACACATGTTGGTGTATGTGGTTTACGGGGACATCTCCATAGACGCAATGCATTTTATACTGTCCAAACTGTTATATTCTATTCCCCTTACCTACCCCAGTCCCTAACCCCAATGTCACAAAAACCTGTTGCCAGTCTTTAATCTATGAAAAACTACCATTTAGTATGTTTTTTTAGCTTTTCCGTTTATGGGGACACTGTCTGTGTCCCTGTAAACCACCTTTATAGCATAATAAACATGTCATTATACACTATTCATGTCCTCGTAAACCACATAGACCAACCCGCACACACACACACACACACACACACACACACACACACACACACACACACACACACACACACATTATTACATGTAAAAACATATTAAGTAATAACCAAAGCTTGCAAATTACAATAAATACACAATAATATACATATACATATATATTTTAGGGATGTAACGATTCACTCGCAACCGATTGAAAATCAATAACAATTGGTGACGATTCAAGCAAGCAAAAAACGCTCAACTTCCATGCAAATTCACTGAAAACACTTGGTTTGCTCCGCTCACGCTGCACAGTGTGCACCATACAGTTTAATAGTGTGCATATTTGACAGTGTGCATGCACCGTCAAAGTAGAAATGGCAACAGCATATATTGGGCTTTTTAAAGGGTTTGGTTTCTGCCGAACATAAAAAAAATTCCACCGAACCCGCACTTGCACTACGCATTTTTGCACTACGAAGGTGTTTAGTTTACTTAGTGTAACGCATTGTGTCAAAAAGAAAAATAGGATAGCTCACACTTCCTCACAGCTAAAGTTATTGCAGACACCAGACAGAATCAAGGACACTTTATTCCCTATTAAAACTTGTATAACTGTATGTCAAACGTTATACCATCCAAAATGTTACTTAATAAACAAAATAAGATTAAAATGAGCATCAAATGTGCATACATGGATTGTTTGAGATGCACGACACATACAACAGACTGCAGAGAGTTTAACAGCTTGCACACAGCTCTTAAAGGGGCCACACCTTATTTTAGTAGGATTCAGTATTCTGATTCAGCAGAATCTTAACCAATGGATTTGGTATTTGGTCGAACCCCAAAAATCTAGATTTGGTGCATCCCTACATAATATGTTGACATTGACTCATTCAAATCCGATGTGTTGGCATTTTGACTTTCCATAGACTAGTAATAATCAGCACCGTGAGAAGCAACAGTCACATTTTCATGCAAAAGGCATTAATACGTTGAGTGCCAGAGCCATTGAGATAACAAGGTGTATCATTGTTTTCATGGCAACCAAGTGTTTTATTTATTTTACTATCTCTTTTGGCACTTTTCCAGTACACAGTACTCGGCTCGACACGGCGCGGTTTGGCTCGCTTTTTGCTCCGTTTTCCATTGCAGAAAGTACCTCCACAATTATAGTACCTGGTTGTCATAGAGACGCAACACACACCCGCTACCCACACACACAGAACAATGGGGGAAATTGAGTATGCTGTTTTTGATCCTCGGGATGTGGCTGTTTCTCACAACAAGTAAACTATTTGAAAATGACAGGGTTATTCCATGGGTTATCCACTCCGTTACTCCGCCTGGCGCATGCAATGATGACGCAGTGAATAGTGACAATTCACTCTGACCAATCAGCAGTCTGCCTGGTTTTCACGTCACGTTTTAGTCTCGCCTCAGCTTGCTTAGAACCTCGCTGGAGGTGGTACGAAAAAGTACCTGGAAGCTGGTACAGGTACAACTTTTACGCAGTGGAAAACCAAACAAAGGCGAGTCGAGGCAAGCTGGTTCTGTGCAGTGGAAAATCACCATTTCTCTAATGTACGGATATGGATTTAAACAACAAAAAAAAAAAGAATAACTTCTTGATGGTTGTGGCATATTTTTCTAAATGTGTTCTATTTTTTCTAAGTGTAATTCTACAAATTATAACAAAATTAAAATCTTGCCTTTATTTCAATGTAAAATCCCTGTCAATGTGGTACTAATCTTACAGTCGTTTTACATAGTGTGTGAAGGTACCAGTGTCCATTTCTTGACGAGACAAACAGAAAGATTGATTTGAAAAATTTAAAGGGATTTTAATTTTTTTTTTTTTGTGTTATAATTTGACAAAATATATTTCAAGATGAAATTAAAATGTGCAGCATTTTGTCTGAAAAATAATAAACACTTTCTCATTTATAATTTGTCTTAAATCTCTTTCGTTAAAAAAATAGTGAGAAAGTCGTATCGTGAAACCATTATTGTAAATCGTATTGCATTGTGAGTTGAGTGAATCGTTACATCCCTAAAAACAAACAACACCAACAAAAATATATATAATACATATACTATATATATATATATATCCATTAGATACAGATATAGATGAGCCTTTTGCCAAGAGATTGAAGAAAAAGACTGCCACATCTGCCACAATTACTCCCCAGACTCCACAGATGCCAAACATGCCTTCCTGTAAGTAAATGTTGCCGAGTAACCACAACATATTTGATGTTTGTGTATAATCTTTGTGTCTTGTTTTCCTCAGAAATTGGCATACTAGTATACAATGTTCCCTCTAAGCTGCGCGCGCGTGCGGCCGCGCAGCCCAGTCAAAGTTGCTGCGCAATAGATTTTTCAGACCGCACAAACGACTTTTTTTCCAGGGGTTAAACATCTGAGCATCAAAAGTGATGCAGGTTAGGTAATAAACATTTAAAATACTGACATGTGACAACCAAGCTGCATGTACGTTAGAATGTTTATTCAAAGTATGCTTAGATTAATGTTACTCTCGGGGAATCCCCAGCACTTATAGATCGCTTGCAAGCTTCACGATGAATACGGCCATTGTATACACGCAGGGTACATTACGGCATCTTTTCTATGTATGACGTTCTCAATATATAATTCATAATCCTACGTTTATAAAGAACAACGCATTATGGTTATTAGCTGTAACATCAATATGTCTATGAACTATCGTACATAAACACATAGCGTTTGTATCTCACTCCTACCCTGCCAGAAAATACAGAGATAGATCAAAGTTCAGAAACGTAATTTTCTAACTTCTTTGGACCGTCATCTTTTTCTACAATAACGTGTCACTCAACTGTTGTCATGGCAACGCTCCATGTGCGTTGTGTTAAATTTCCCACAGAACTAAGGGTGCGTGATAAGCAACGCTCATTTTGATTTAAAGAATATACACTCAGGAGTGCTGAAAACAAAGCTGTTTTTGACCAGTTACAATTACTGTTTTCTTACAATAGCCTACTAATTAGAAATTTTTAAGAAAGTATATTACAAACTTTTCATTTAGACCCTAAAGAATCATATCAACTTGTACACAAATGGCATTATATGACCCCTTTAAGTTCAACTAAACTGACTGGGAAAACACCATCATTAAACTTTCCAAAATACAACCATTATAAAGAATATTGAATAAAAATCAACCACATATATCAATGACATATTGATGCATTTGCTGTCATCTCTTTGAATCCCCTATGGCTAACGCAGGCTCGTGGTCATTTTCGACAGGTCGTGTGGTTGCGAATTGCTCACATTATTGAAATGTGCGCTCAGAAAAAAAAAATATTTGCTCAGTGCTGATAAAAATTAGAGGGAACATTGCTAGTATATACTTTCAGTGAACTTCATTGATTTACTAACTTGCTATTACCTTGTGTTTTTAGTCACCCCATCAATGGATTTCTTTTCAGCCAGACACAACGAGGACAGCCCCAGTAAGTTTTAACACTTTTTTTTGTTTTGTTTATACATTTTATAAACAAGTTTATAAATGCATAAACTAAGTTTTTCAGCTTCAAAGCACTGGGTTAAAAAAAGCATTAAGCCTTTACTTTTTTTAGGTCGTGTTATAGGTCTTCAGATTTATTCATAATGGTCTTTAAAAGTCTTAAATTAGACCTGATGAAACCCTGATGTAACCAGCTTTTCTTTTTTCCCCCAATTTTTGGCAGCTTTGCTAAAAAATGTGGCTGTGACCTCAACAAGGACTATGTTACAGAGCAGTGACAAAGGTATGCCTATCATCACTAGACAACTTGCTTTTGGTGACATCATAATTCTACACAATTTTAATGTATTATTTTGCACAAATGTAGGTCCTTCTATGACCAGCACTCCGAATACAACTTCAAACACTCAGAGTAAGTTGGATTCTTGATCATTGCCATCAAAACATTACACAAACTAGTTGCCAACGGTTCTAAGATTAATGATCTACCGAAATTGTATGCCCTTGACGTTAACAAGTCCTCTTATATGCTCCTGCTCCGAGTCCCAGGCCATAGTAGGCTATATATGGACTGTTGATATCCGGCCATCAAAGCCAAAGTCTTATTTGATCGGTGAGTAATGTAGATGAACTGCAGCGCTTTACAGGGCGCTTGTTTACTTGAAAAAAACAGAAGAGATAGAGAGTCCCACTCTGGTAAAAGTAAACAAGACTTCACGATCTCCAAACTAACCGCTCTTTTGCTCTCTCTCCCTCGCACGTATTAATCAAAATAAATCGACACAATGGTAAAAGGTCAGAAGACTAAAGTTTCATGTGGAGTATTCAGTTCCCTTTCAATACGGTTCACTTCGCATTGCGTCAGTTAGCTGACGCTATGGGGGAAACTCCTGTTTACTCCGTGACTGAAGCCTATTGGTTAACGTCTGTACAAAGTACAGACCAATGACGTTTGAACCCGCGCGCGGGAGGAACGCGTCCTTATATAAGCGCGGTTCAATCGTCAGGAGCTCATATTATTTCTCCTTCAGCGCGAACCTCTCGCTGCTCCGAAGAAAAAGAAGAAGCCTTACCTCGCCGTTGACAAAAGCCCTGCAGCGGAGTCCAGGCCTAGCGTCTTCCCCTGCCGTTTTCCGGCTGAGAACCGAAGATAGCAGAGTCCAGGTCTAGCGTCTTCCCCTGCCGCTTTCCGGCCGAGAACCGAAGATAGCCTTCGCTTGCCGTGGTACGAGCCCTGTGCAGCGGACACACGCCTGACGAGGTCTCCCCTGCGGCCGCCCGGTAAGATCAATACTTTTAATAAAGCTATAAGCTAAAAGAGCAGGCGCTGTTGTAATAGCGTCCAGCACAGCGGCTCGGTGAGCCTCTCTGCTATGAATTTCCTCCGAGCGCGTTACCGGTCTGGCACCTCCCACGCCGGGACCGCGCTTATGCTTTGGTTGTCTTATCCATGTTTCGTGCTCCCCCTGCTGTTCCTCTCTCGCCGGGATGAACACACGGCGAGCCATGAGACTAGATGGATGCATAGACAAGCACACACGGACTAACCCCCCCCTGTGTTCTGTCACACCGCAACCGTTCATGCTTACAGAGTCCCTTCGCTCCTCTCACATTCAGTGGCGAGATCTCTGGCACATATATTAATCCCCCGAGTGCATCGGGTGATACCGTCACGACGCATGGCTGTTCTGTCTGTGTTGCTGCTCCCCTCTGCCGTTCCTCTCTTGTTGAGATGAACAAGCGGGGAACCGTAGACCTGGATAGATGCATACGACAAGCAAACACGGGCGGTCTGCCCCTGTCTCTGTCATAGCACAGCCACTCGTGCTCCACGCTCGCGGAGTCCCTCGCTCCTTTCCCCACAGTGGTGAGGTCTCTTAACGGCTTAGCTAGCACGCGGTATTACGGCTCGCTGCCTCTAAATGCAGCTGTCCAGTGTTCAACGATTACAGAGCTTCATGCCCCTCCCCTCCTGGAGCGGCGCGATCTCATTCGTCTGCTTGATAGGGCCGATTCGCCGCTATTGGAGCACCAAGAACACTCATTATAAGAGAGCTTCATGCCCCTCCCCTCCTGGAGCGGCACGATCTCATTCGTCTGCTCGATAAGGCGGACACGCCTCTATTGGAGCGCTAAAACACTTATTATAGAGCTTTACTGGCCTGAGCCGATCTCACTTCAGATAGCTCATTTTTCGTCTGCCTGGTAATTTCTCTCTGGTTTAGACGGAATCAGAGGCAGAACGAATTTGTTTATAATATACTGAGGCCCGAATACCTCCCTTTATTCAGTCCCGTCCTATATCAGTGCGCTGAATATTGGTACATTCTTATATATATACCCGGTTTTTCTGCCCTTTTAATAAACGGCAAAACCGCGGGCCTCACGGCAGACTTCCTCTCTGCGATGGGTTCAGTCTGACATTAACCACCTAGACATACTACCCTGCTCCGTGAGCCGTTCGGTCACCGTCACTACTGAGGCTTGTGCACCTGAACGGCTGAGCTCTGGTCTCCGCAGCACAGCTGCATCAACAGAGAACGAAACTGTCTGGGAAAAAGGGGTTATGTCGCGCCTCGGCTGGACTGCCCTGAAATGTTTTCTGTGTGCTGTTTATCCAAACATACTGTGTAATACTGTCGGCTATGCGACCTCACTATAGTGGCGAACGGTATTTGATTCCTCTAAAAAGAGTAATTTCCGTGCTTACTATACTGTGTATTGACACCCACGGTTGTACGGTGTCTCTAAACACTTTATCGCCTTACTGACAAGCAATCAGTAATACGCACACACGGCCCGCTGTCCATAATTCTATCGACGCTAGCCGAAAAAACCCCGGTTTGGCCATATACTGTGTATTGACACCCCACGACTGTACGGTGTCTCTAACACCTTTCTGCCAAATTCGCTCGCAGCCCACCTCGGTTTCTCCGCTACGATGCTGATGGCGCAAACGAGCACGGTCTTACGACTGTTATTCTCTCTTCCTAGAGAAAGGACAGCCTCAGACTTTTGCATGGCTCCAAGCGTTTGAATCGCGCCCTCTCCGGACGGCCACTCAAAGGCTTACAGCCAAGCGGTTTATGACGTTTTTCGGCCATATAGCTGATTTATATTAGCGGATCCGAAGACGCTCACACCTCTGCTCCAATACTCGGAGATATTAAGGGTAATATCAACCTCAAGTGAGCTTGCTACCCGCCACAATAAGTTTCAAAGCTTAAAGCGCGCGCACAGTCAGACGCGCGCGGCATCTCGTTTAAGACGGGCGCACGTACCCCTCTAACGAGCCTCAGAAAGCTGAATATCGTGGCATTCTGTTCATAAGTCCACTTCAGTTTGACTAAGCAAAGGTCCCGCCCCGAGCTGACGGCCGGGAAGCTTGCTTAAGTTACACACTGCTGCATGAAGTGCTGTCATTACGAGCTAGCCCAGCATTTGCTGTGGGTTGAACACGCTTTACGACGGCAATCAGCCTTCGGCGCGTGGAACGCCGTTTGTCTCATATAAATCACCTTGTACTGTGAATACGGTACATTAAGAGGATGATTTAGCACTGCAGCACTCTCGACCGTGTTATTGTGATAATGCGGTCGGGCAATCTACGGTGGTTTCATTATTTACCGAACCAGACTGAGATCTCGCCCCCTGAACAAGCTGACGAGTCATCTCCTTTATAAACTCATTGCATCGCTTTATAAGCTATGTTCAATCAGAGTGATACGCATCTCATGCTTAAACTACCAATATTAACCCATTACGATGGGCGTGCGGAGATGGCATCCGTGGGACACGACCTACATTACGTGCCTTATGACACATTGACACAAGCTGCTAGGACCCCTTTCACGAGGCGTCCTTATGCAAAGTCTGATCCATTCTGTCTAGTGACATTTGAAAGTCAATACCCCCCGCGAATCGTGGGTGGAACACTTTTCTCCTCACTACAGAGGCACGGCGGCTCTCTCCCCTACCTATATCTATGTGGCCGTGATAACAGCGAACCACGCTTTTACGACCGACCATTCATTTAATTCACAAGCCTGTCATCTCTCAGATGCGGACGGCGGCGGTAACAGCGAACCATGCTTTTACGGCTGGCCATTCACTTAATTCATAAGCCTGTCATTTCTCAGATGTGGACGGTGCCCGAGGCACAGCGCTCTGGAACTGTCCAAGGTCCTGGATGACAGATACGTCTGACGTACATCAGACGATCAGCTGTTCATCTGCGTCACAGATCACTCACTAGAGCACCTGTCAATACAGGCTATTTATGGATCGTTGACGTTATCACCTCCCGTGACAATTATGCTCACTTGTCTTAGAGCATGGGCATGGTAGAGGTTTCTCATTTGACAATTGTGACACGGCCGGCTGGTCCCCGCCGTCCACGTTGTCAGTTTACAGCTTCGACATCCCTGCTTCGCGCACTACTGAGGTTTGTTGCATTAAAGGTGCGCCCATTAGCTCACCTGTATGCACAATATGGTTTTTAATTATATGCGTCCACCGTGCGCTTAGAGAAGCTCACATGTACACGCTATAACATTTTGGTATACAATAAGATGCGCTTGGGAAAGCTCACCTGTATACACAGCTGTGTTATGCTTTGTGACACATACATTGTTGTTCATCTGTGTACGTTCACGGTGCGTTGGGTGCCCACCGTTACGTTCATCAATCATATCTGTACACATTCACGGCGCGTTCTGTGCACTGATTTATCTATACGCATTCACGGTGCACTGAAGAGTTCACCCGTGTGCGCACAATTTATTATCAGAACACATGACGGCGCGCTCGAGAATCTTGCCGGCCTGTGCATTATAACACTCTGATATGCATTCACGATGTATTCAAGTGTTCACCTGTGCCCGTGCAATTTATAGTCAATACACATTTATGGCGCGCTTGGAAAGCTCACCGATCTGTGCACTATAATACTACCTACATGCATCCCGATGCGCTCGAGGGTGCACCTGGGTTCACACTATTGTGGTATCTGTATAATCCCACGCTACGAACCGTTCTGCCGCATATTATAGTCAGATCGGCCGTTCGTGAGCTTCGCAGATCACTCACTACGTATGTCTGTTGCTAACAGTGGTTATTTAGATGGATCGTTGAAACCATCGCACTGGCTCACGCCCCTCTATGAGCTATGTCCTATATAGAGCCCACTCTGTGCAAGTTTGGCTTCCTCATGAACTTGGTCTACAGGGGTATCTATATCTATATTTGATATCTGCTACGCGGCCGGCTGGTCTTCGCCGTCTACGTTGTCAGATTGTACAGCTTAGACGTCCCTGCCCTACGAGCGCAGGTTCTCTCGGCTCAATCATGCACGCTCATGCGTTTTATGTGTACACCACGGTGCGCTCAGCGAGCTCACCAACGTGACTCTGAATTTACTTATCTCGCACAGCCGCGGCGCGCTCGGTACCTCGCCGTCTTGTGCTATGTTATGTGCCCCCGGTGCGTTTAAAACCCCACCGTGTGCGCGTCAACAATTTATATGGTGCTTACACATTTGCTTTTAAAGCTGTGAATATGCCGGGTATAGGGCCACACGCAGTGTCTCTCCGGTAAGGCACTTCAGTACGTTGTGTATGCACGGCGTGATGGGATTACGTTCCCCCATAGCGTCAGCTAACTGACGCAATGCGAAGTGAACCGTATTGAAAGGGAACGCTTAGGTTACTCACGTAACCCCGGTTCCCTGAAATAACGGGAACGAAGCATTGCGTCTCTTGCCGTGCTACAAACGTCTACGCAGCGAGTGTTATTCGGCTGCGCGCTTCAGTCGAATAATATGAGCTCCTGACGATTGAACCGCGCTTATATAAGGACGCGTTCCTCCCGCGCGCGGGTTCAAACGTCATTGGTCTGTACTTTGTACAGACGTTAACCAATAGGCTTCAGTCACGGAGTAAACAGGAGTTTCCCCCATAGCGTCAGCTAACTGACGCAATGCTTCGTTCCCGTTATTTCAGGGAACCGGGGTTACGTGAGTAACCTAAGCGATATGTTTTATGAATTACCACTGAGTTGAAATGTGATAAAATATGTTGTCTTCTCTGAACCGTTCTGCACATTCAGCTGACATAAACCACACTTTAAATAAATGAGAAAAAAAACTATCCAGTGATGAAATGTTTCCAGTGTTGACAAAAATCTTGTGGCATTCTCCAGGTCACATGACCTGGCCAGAGACGGTCAGTCTCCTTAAAACTTACATAGGAGGTATTTCAGGAGGGCAGTCCCACTCGGAGCATTGATGATGTCAAGCGCTCTAAATTGGCCTAAGGAATCATTTAAAATTACCAGGGTACCCGCGGAGTCTTAAAAGTCTTGAAAAAGCATTGGATTTCATTTTCCCATATTAAGGCCTTAAAAGGTATTGAATTTCACCTCAAAGCCTTGAATTTTTCATGGAGGTCTTAATTTCAAATGATCAATAGATTTATATGCTGTTAATTCAGACACAAAACTCTTGTGCACAAAAACTACGCGCGAGCGACAGATACGAGCAGAACACTATCCATGTTCGGAAAAGCATCTTAGCGAGCACGCAGAACACTATTCGCGCGCGGGAAAGCATTCTCGCGTGTTCACAAAACACTATTCGCGCGCTGAAAAATGTCCTCTCGAAAGCACACCTCTGTTCAAAGCGCACAAATGCAGTCACGCGAGCAAAGTTAAAAGTTAAGTAAAAAAGGCTGGGATGAGAAAGTAAAGGCTGGGATGAGCGCTCGCTCGACTTTCTCTATGCGCTCGCAGCTGCACAACATGCCCTTGCTCGATTAAGTTGACTTTGGGACTGTGGGGGCGGGACAATGACGGTTGTCCTCGCACCTGTGATCGGTTGTTTGATTTAATCAATGACACACACAATCTTCTGTTCCACAATCCGTCTCTAGTAAATCTAGGTAGAGAAGACACGTTTTAATATGATCATTATGTCGGAGAAGTTCATTTATATGTTAAACAATAGTCTTGTGTGATCCATGCAATAATAAGCTGCAACAATAACGCAAATTTGAAAGCTATTATATATTTTGTTTATATAATATCAACTTGCAATATATACTATAGGCTACATATTTACATTGTCACACTAAGTTAGCATTAGAAAACTTTAGTATGGTCCTGTATAAAGATTAACAGAAAAGATTAACAGAAATATATATATATATATGAGCTTGTGTCCAGTTTTTTGTTTGGTGCAGTGAACAGATCTCTTGTTGTTGTTGTGTTTGCCATAATATGGTTAATTTTGTTTGTCAGTATTGTTCTGGTTCACAGCATTACTGATGAGTGTTATTAGATGTTGTTATTATCTTAACTATATTAAACAGCAAAATAAATACCTTAAAGTTGGTGTTATTGTTTGGTTTGCAGATTATTTCATGGATCAAACAAGGCAATTGTTTTAACATAAATTACCTTCTCCGACATAATGGTCATATTAAAACGTGGTGGGCTGCACAAGATAAAGAGGAGGGCCACATTTGGCCCCTGGCCCTCCAGTTGCCCATCCCTGATTTAGGGATTTTCAAATTTACAATAATTATACATTTAAATTTATTAAATCTATTTGATTTTTGGTTTTGATTGTTGGGTAAAGATAAGGGTTAGGCCGTTTGGGCCTTGGATTCAGCCTTTCAGAGGCATGTTGTCATGAATGTTCAAACACTTGTAAATAGTAATTATTTGAGGTATATTACGTTATTTAAAATGATTTATTCTACCCGAATGGGTGCGATGTAGGTATTAAATTTCATTTGAAGTGGTATTAAAAAGGTCTTTAAAAGCCTTGAATTTAGGTTTGACAATCCTGGGGGTACCCTGATTACTCAAATGCTTCAACTGTTAAGGTCACAAACTCCACAGTGTGCCTTTAAGTCCTTAAAAAGTCTTAAATTAGACATGATGAAACCTTGATGTAACCAGCTTTTATTTTTTTCTATTTTTGGCAGCTTTGCTCACAAATTTAGATGTGACCTCAACCAGGACTATGTTACAGAGCAGTGACCAAGGTATGCCTATCATCACAAGACAACTTGCTTTTGGTGACATCATAATTCTACACAATTTTAATGTCTTATTTTGCACAAATGTAGGTCCTTCTATGACCAGCACTCCGAATACAACTTCAAACACTCAGAGTAAGTTGGATTCTTGATCATTGCCATTGCCATCAGAACAATACAAAAACTAGTTGCCATTGTCACCTACCAATGGTTCAGTATTCTGGGACTTGTCAAAGCCTGGTAAGGTTTAGAACAGATTTTTGTTTCCATTTAACGAAGAATCAACAATGATGAAGTAGGTAGTGTTGAACTACACAACCCATGTCATTTCTCATGGGTACATGTGAGATGTCAGCAAAATGCTTAATGGAATGTTATGTCAATCACTGGTAACCACTGGGCTCAGCTCTTGTTCTGTGTAATCAGTGCCTAAGTCTGTCAGGCATCGGCAATGGACAAGTGCATCGTCTATAGTCTCAAACCTAAAGTGGATGCTTATATGACAACAAATTTTAAAATTCGGTTCATCTCTTGCTTTATTGCTCAGAGTTATTTCTGGCTCAGCAGCATATTTATTATATTTAAAATTTGATGTATTTAGTGCTCCATAATCATGTTATAGTTGAGGTAATTTGTAGAGTTGGTAGGGCCCAAACATAAACTCAAGCCCAGGGGCCCCTAAGACCCTGCCTTGCACACACTCATACCTGAACCTATTTGTAAGTTCTTGTGGTCAAAATAACCATAGGACAATTGCTCAGATGTATTTTTGTATTTCAGATGATTCTTGTATACCAGCATATGTGAGGGCCATCTTTATTAAACTGGACAAGATCGAACTCTCTCTAGAGAACATTCAGTCCATTTTAACCAAAAACATGGGTTCTGATGACCCTGAAATTGAAGAGCTGACCAGGTCACTACAGACTCCAGCCCAACTTGAAGAAGCTTCTGACAAGCTAAAGGACACAGCTCACAGAAAGAAAGTGGTATGTGAAAATAGGACATTGCTGTATTATAGTTTTGGGCGATATGCTCCATTTTCATATTGGCCTATCATCAGCCTGTGAGATTGGCGATACACAATATTATCGTAAGGACGGCGGGGCTTACTTATTTGATCATTAACTTGCTAATCTACTTATTAATTTGCATGTTTAATAGCTTAATATTAGATATGAGAATCTTTTTTCTTTTTTGCTAGAAAAGGATTTTATTAATAGGCTCAATCAAGATATTTGCCTACTGACTGCGGCTTCTTGTTTTGCCTGGTATTTGTGTTTTATTTTTTTTCTTGTCACGCTAGGACATTGGGATTCTGAGGTTGAAGTGTGTGTGGGAAATTGTGTTAAAGTTTGCAATGTTTGTTTGACCGGAGTGCGGCCGCGTCCCGCACTTTCAACGCTAAATATCTGTATGTTGCCCAAAGTGGTATAAACACCTGGTATATATCTCACAACATGTTGTTGAACCTGTGTCTTATGGACTTTAAAAAATTTTTTTTGTCTATATATGTGCAGATTGATTGCTTATTTTGTTTATATAGCAGTTGCTTAATGAAAGTATAGCTAGCTGTAATTACCTCAGCAGCTGTATCAGATCCGCCCGTTACCTTAAGTTTTGTGTGATTTTTTCTTGCTGTTTTAGTGTAAGGTAAATTGTTCAAAGTTATTGCGTTAACATGACCAAATGCATCGTCAGTTTATTCAGCATAATCGGGTTAAGAATGTGCATGTGAAGTTGAAGCAGAAATGGACCATGCGTGTCGGTGATGTTGCAAGTGTTAGGCTATGTGGTAATGTTCTTATGAATTTAGGCAAGGCAAATTGTAGTTACTAATATTTAATAATGTTATAATTTTATAATAGGAAATTTTATTATAATTTTATAAAAGGAAATTGTCCTATCAGATAACTATTTTTCTGCATTAATTCTCTTTACAGGTTGATTATCTGTCACTGCTGGGTGGTAAATCTCCTGGTGACTCTGTACGACGGATAATGCGAAAAATTGGAACAAATGCTCTTTGGGCCAATTACAGTTTGAAGGGTCGAAAGGGGTAAAGAAATTTTCAGGACCTGGCTATATATCCCATCATAATCCGTAAGTTGTTTTTATTTTTGAAGTTATTTTGTGACCCAAGACCTTTTCACTCTCATTTCTACTATATAATTGGAGAGGGATTAGTTCAGGCATGAAAATCCCTCAACTTTCGGCGAAATTTGCCATTTTGAAGCCAGAATAGGTGACCCACGTGAATCGTGTAGATTCGATAAGAAACTTTTTTGAGGGGGTGGGGGGGGTATTGCGCGCGCCCATCGCAGTCATCCAAAATGTATCCCAGACATTAGGTTTGTTTGAGTTCATGCTGCGCTGCAAAAACAGACAGGCAGGTGACATCAAAGTACCACGAGAGTGAATCGAGAAGTCATAAGGACATTTGCTTTCAAACCGCTCTCGCGCTACTGTGATGTCATCTGCCTTTCTGTGTTCTTAGTCATGCACGCTTGTTGAAGATGCGTAGAGCAACTGCATTCTTGACGTAAAGTCAAGTGGAAGACACAAAACGCTGTAAAACTATCACTGTAGAAGTCTGAGGCAACATATAAATTAAAACAACATATATATATATTAGGGGTGTAACGATTCATTCGTTTTCTCGATGCATCGATTACAAATCCTGCCGATGCATATGCATCGATCTTGAAACCTGGATTTTTGAATCGTGAATCGTTTGTTTCGATTTTATATTTAACAATCGAATGAATCGTGATTATATAACGAATATGATGGATAATAAAAAATATATAAATAAATTTTAAATTAGTTACATCTGCGACGTAAAATGAGCAGTGGATTACGTTACTACTCTTCAATTTGCGGCGCGCCTGTTTGCTGTCATTTGAATAAACACAGCAGACAGTGCACAAATGGAGGGACACGAAGGAGAACAACGCACCAGCCAACATGAGATCAAAGGTTTGGGATTACTTCAGTTTTCACGAAGTAAATTGAAAGACTGTCCGAAGTCCGTTGCAGTTTGCAGACATTGTAAATCTGAGTTAAAATACATTGGAAATACAACGAACCTTATTAGCAACCATCTCCGCAGATGCCATGCCATTAAGATAGACATACCTGCACTTAAAGCAGCTAGTATTTTAGGGTCAGACGTGAGAAGTGCTACTCCTTTACACACTTTGCTGTATTTACACACTTTGCTGTATTTCCTAAATGTTCAGGAAATGTATGCAATGTTTACAATAAACGTTTATGGTGCATTGAATATGTAGAAGTAGTATTATTTTTCTTGGTTTACTTGCTTTAATGTATTTTGAGTCCTAAGAAGTTAAGCTATTAAACTAAAGTCCTGAATCTAGTTAATGAAAATCTATTAAATGGTCATGAATTTCCCAAATATTTCTTTTATTTGCTCAGATGCAGATGTATACTAATTTATAGAACAGAATCGTTAATATTCGAATCAAATCAAATTTTATTGCTAATCGAATCGAATTGAATCGTTCTGGTTAGCAAAAATCGTTTTTGAATCGAATCGGAAACCTTTGAATCGTGAATCGAATCGATTCGCAGTCTACCCAAAGATTCACAGCCCTAATATATATATATATGTATGTATGTATGTATTAGAGCCCGACCGATTTATCGTTTTGCCGATTTTATCGGCCGATATGAGCCTGTCGCAGATATATCTGTATCGGCGTATAAGCCGCAGATATGAAGCCGATATGAACGTTCCTTACAGAAGACATTAAATGCTTTTGAAAGATATAAGTACTTGTTTGTCCAGCAGAGTGCGCCCTACTGGTTGCTAATGGTGACCCAGGTCACTCACTGTAGTGACACCAGCCAACCCCCCTTCACTTCAGTCAGTCTCTCAGTTTAGGTGGAGGCAGCCACGCGGTTTCTTCACAACATTTTACACCTGGTATTAAGACGCGCTTTGGTCGATTGGATTATAAGTGGGCGAGAAAGACACATTCCGGTTTACATTTGGTGTTTTTAACCCGTCTCTTTTGTCCACTTGCGAGTTGTTTAAAACGCAAGTGGGAGAAAGGACGCGCTTTAACTGACGCGCAGTCTGTGGGAGTACAGCTGCTTGTGCTGTTACTGAACATGCTCATTTCAAAGCAATTGATTAAATAAGCTCGCGCAACTTTACACCCTCGCTAAATAAAAGAGGCGGAGAGCAGACGCTTTAGTTTTATAAAAGTTTAAAGTCCCGGCAGAAGACTGTGGGTTTGTGTTATAAAAACGTTGTGCAGTACATTAAACATAAGCCTACATCATTATGTTTTACAGCAAGTCAAGCATTGTCGTCTTAACGGTAACTTTCTAATTAATTTGTGAAGTACATAACTTACTGTAAAGCTAATAAACAATGACTTTATAAGTTTCCATTTTCAAAATAAGCCAAATATAACATTATTCTCGTCAAAACTGACAATCATTTAAGTTATATGTATTTTGTTTTATTTGTGTTTTAAAGTTATTTACAATTAGTCAAGTTTACTGTTTTGTGCACTTATATTAGAATCATTTTGGATAATAAAGTTTATTGTTAACTTGTAAAACACACCCGCCTATATTACATATCTTTGTCACGTCATTTTAAGTGTTTGATCACCACATTTGTGAGTGATCATTGCAAAAAAAGTATTTATATATACTATATTCTGTTAATGTATAGTGTATTATATATACAGTAGTCTGCTGTAGTATAATATACTGTAGTATATGTGTACTGTACTATAATATACACATAAAGAATATCGGACGATATATCGTTATCGGTCTTTTTTTACTCCCTAATATCTGTATCGGCATCGGCCCCAAAAAATGCATATCGGTCGGGCTCTAGTATGTATGTGTGTATGTATGTATATGTATGTGACCTGAAAGATTTTTTATTGGAATGGATTGGAACGAATAATGGACATAGGCTACTCCTCGCTTGTAAGTTACTTAACTTAGTAAAACTGCAAAATAATGCATGAAATGCTGTTAATAAGAACATACTGTTATTAATACTGTTAATAAGAAAGTTTATCATTTACATTAACTATTTGAGCGACAAAGATGCTAAAGTGAGTTGTTTTCTGTGGGCGCATACGTGCACAAACTCCTAGGAGGAAAAAAACCCTTTAGAGAGATTCATATATATTAATATTTTATATGCTTGTAATTTCTTGATTTGTTCTTATTTTATTTTCCCACATCACTTTTTTGCTGATCTGAAAATTATTCAACCCATGACTCAAAAACCATAATGTAATTGATTTAACCAGTACTATATTGTAAAATTAAGTCAATTTAAATGTCAGGTAGGCCTTCAGGTCCACCCTATTCCAAGGTCAACTTTAAATTGTATGGCCTTGCGACTGATGGTCAGATTTTGGCTAAATAAAATTATTGCAGATGTAAAATAGTAAGGGAATGCTACTTGTTACAGCTTTCCACATTTATCAACCCATTTAATTAAACATGGTTTCAGATACTAGTCAAATGTTTACATTTTAAATTTACAATCTAAATTGTCCGTCAGAATCAAATAATTGAATTAATGGTCATAATGTATTTTTTGCATATGTTATGGTGTGCGTTTTGTTTCTACGCACGTGTGGGGGTGTGGTGGGGATGTTGGGTTCCTTCCTTCTTTTTTGTCCTTGGCCAATCATACGCCTGAAGAATAAACAAGTTAAGTTACAGCATGTCCCCTAATGAGGCCATAATATTTATACTGGGGGAGTCCCCCCACCTCCCAGCCCCATCAGAGGCCACATCGGCCCTCGAGCACCCTTCTCACCTTTTTCACCCATGACCCGTTTTCATGCCTGTTAGTTTGTTTGTCTGTCTTACCATTCCTATACATAGTTCCCACAGGCTACGTCACGATCACGTGATCTCCCCTGAGACATAAAAGGGTTCATCTTGAAATGTTGAAACTACAAGGCTACAACTATTTTTTCAATTACTGCTTCAGCTACATTAATGTACTGTAATACTTTTCTGATTTTTTTTCCTTCTTTGCCTTTATATTTAGAGGCCTGCCAGAAGATCCACCCCACGACTCTTCAAAAAACGATTGAGAACTGTGTAGCGGATACATTACGATATGCTCCACACAGAATCACTCAGGTCAGTGTTAATTGTTTGTTTAAAAGACAAGGATGTAAAGTATTCGCTTTTCAGCAAATTATGCTTTTTTCACATACATTTGTGACTTGTGTTAATTTATTTTTTATAAGAATTATATAGAAATTCCACTATTGTGACAACACAAACTTGATTAGATCAAAGATGAAAATGTATTGGCTTTAAGAGGGTAGACATAACACAACTATCTGGCTAAGCAAGAAAGCCTGATCTCGCAAAAAAGTAACTGACCTACACTGCTTTACAGATTACAGTATAGCTGACATGTAGCTGCTAGGGCTGTCACTTTTGTGAAAAAGTCTGTTTAGATTTTTGAGACATAAGTGTTTATTGAATCTAGGGCTGCAACAAACGATTATTTTGATAATCGATTATTAGAACGATTAATCGACTAATCATTGATTATTTCAATGACTAATCAGTATGTTTTGAGCGATTATTCACCTTTTTCAATTAGTTAAAACATTAAGTTGTACAAATTCTAACTAATAAATAATAAAAGACAATCACTTTAGCTTTTGAAATAGTTGTTTTAATGAACTTTGAGCAGGTCATTCTCTTAAGTTTTTGGATTTCTGTCCAACTCAAATTACACACAAATGCTTTCTAAGCATTGTTTAAATATTCTGTTCTCTTTTAATAAAAAAGTAAGCAGTCAAATCACAACATTGCAGGCCCTTACATTAGTTAAGTGAGATGACACGACTACTCGACAACCAAGATATTTGTCAACAAATTTTTATTGTCGACAATCTCGACTAATCGTTTCAGCCCTAATTGAATCGATTGGAAAATAGATTTTTAGTGTCTAAAGACGCTTCCGTTTTCAATGCCAAATATAGGCAAATCCACGGACAACTAAACAGGCATTAGGACCAGATTAGGACGCACGTAAAGAGGGCAGTCAGTGTTTCCCCTAGGTTTACAGCTGTGGGGGGATGGGGGGATTTCCTTTTCATTCTTTGTGATATCTATCTATGTCACATAAATTGGTTGTCTGGAAGAACATTGTTTTGTAAAATAAGATATCTGGTTATTTAACGTTAAAAATAAACGTTATTTAAATCTTTTTAAAATTGACTTTTGCAAATATCCTTTATTACATTTATAGAAGTATTTGTTAATATTAATGGACCAGAGCTTAAATATTTTTTTTTATTATTATTATTTTTTTTTTTACATAAACCATTAAATGGCACTTTTTGGTGAGTTTTGTGTAAGGAAATGGAGAAATTGAGTCTTACATGAAATGTGAAAACTGCAAGGTTAAGAGCCTACCTACTTTGCATTATTGTAGTAGCCTATCAACAGGAAGCCTACTGGTAACAGGTAAAGTTTTGATTTAATTTACATTAACCACCTAGCTTACATTGTTTGTTATAATCAGAGGATTTGCCAGCATGCAGAATTCATAACTGAACAAAAAGTCTGTTTTGAGCGGTGAGGGGATTAAATCTTAAATGCTTTTGATTGACCATTGCGTTTAAGATATCAACACCTATGTCTGTGATTGGCTACATCGCTCAACGCTGCAAACATAACTTTGGCCTGTAAATCACTTCTATTGTTTTAGTGGTTTTTGTTGCTTTTCTGTAACACATGAACAACAATTTATTAGTTTTTATATGTTTAATTCATAGATATTTATATTTTGCTGGAGTCCTGAATCGTTTTAAATTCTCCCGCAGGCCGCACACACAGAGTTAGTCCATTACCATTCGTGAGCACACTCGCACTCGGCCATCAACTCTAGTCATGCACCAAATCTATTGCATTGGGTCCCGCGGTATTCCACGTCAGATCAAGTTCGGGCTCGGGCAGAGAATCTAAGAACAAATCAGTACCATGATCAGAACACAAAAGAGGAGGCTTTGTGCAGAGCCCCAGCCCAATTTAACCACAGCATCTGTATGTGACGCAAGTTTGTTTGTGTGTGTGCGCGCGCACTCATTGGGTTCATTGTGAACGCGCGAACACAGACAGAAAATACGTGTCATCGTGAAAATAAGATAAATAACATATTACTTAAGGGCTATTTAGTTTGTTTAATAAATAACAAATTGTAACCTGGCGCTATAAAGAAAATCAAATCAGGTTTACTTGATCTTCAAGGGGGGAGCGGGCAAGCCGTTAGGAGGGCGGGGCCACCCCCCTTATATAATGGTAGGGGAAACACTGGCAGTTGAGACACGTCGCAAACAATTTAGCAATATTTCTAATGATTTATTGGCGTGAAGTTTCGTGCACAATGACAAACAGGAGTGGACTGCTATAACAATAATAAAAAACGTCACTGCAGGCTTCAACACAGCTGTTTACGATTAGAAATGTCAAACATATTTCACCTACGTAGGCGACTGTAGCCCAAATCTGTATGCATGAGATACCAGCAGAATTCACATTTTTATTGTAAAAAGAGACATTTTTTGCTGAAATAGGCTATGTGTGTGTGTATGTGTCAGAAGTCAGAACCTGCAGTTGCTGTGTGACATGCGTTCGCATCGTGACGAAAGAGAAGGCCGTTAAAATCGATTCCTTATTTTCGTTTTCGAAACTTGTGTTGGTTGGTCCCTATCGATGGTGCAATCAATTTTTAAATGGAAAGTGACAGCCCTAGTGGCTGCAAATTTACATGGTATAAATTAGATTTTAGTGACAGGGTGGTTTGAGATGGTAATGTACATTTTCAAATAATGTTTTCTCATTTGACAAAACCAAAAGAAAATATGCCTTTGTAAAAAAAACAGAAACGTTTTTAGTAGTTTGGTTCATTTATCCATTTTTTCTGTTGTAAATATAAATAAGCTATTTGTGTATGCTGTTTATGAAAGATTATACTTGCAATTAGATATATAAATAATTACATTTAAAAATATGAAAATATGAATATAAATTAAAAATATATATTTTTTCTGTATGTAGTATTAATAACTTTATTTTGTTTTACTTTGTTTTTATTTGAACTTTTACTTAATTGTAATGCAATAATTTGTTTTTATTTACCTTTGTTTTTACATGCATTCAAAAGACAACAGCATCTACTTTTTTAAGAAATCAAAAATTATTCAGATTTTATTTTATATTAATTGTCTTTGCAGGTTGGAGGACCATCCATGGATAGTGAAGAACATGCAGCAGCAGCTCCAGAGGGGAGCGGCATGCTTGAATCTGCTGACTAGCCAAATCCTTTTTTTTTATCATGTTGAAGACCAGAAATGTTTAAAAATGTTCAGATTTAAGCAGTTCTATTAGATTTTTTATTTAGTTAATTTATCCTATGAACATGCAGCAGCAGCTCCAGAGGGGAGCGGCTTGCTTGAAGGGAGCGGCTTGCTTGAATCTGCTAACTGGACAAATCTTTTTTTTTTATCATGTTGAAGACCACCAATGTGTAAAAATGTTCGGATGTTAATTTATCCTATGTTTCATGTGTAATTTTGTTTTCTGTTAAAGCTTATAATGTTACTACACAACATGTCTGTTATTAAAGAAGTTTGACTCTAAATACAACTGTCTGGGAACATATATCAAACTGGAAAAAGAAACTTTACAAAAATGTTAGGGCATAATGTTCCAACAATGTTATCACTAAAAACGTATGTTTTAAATGTGTTTTAAAAGTACATGATTATATCTTTTAGGAGAACATTTTGGAAACGTTTTAAGACTTATGGTAGACCATGTTTAAAAAATATTGTTAGAGGATAATGTTCTAAAAATGTTGTGTGTAAACATTTAAGGAATATCACCACAAAACATGTGTAATGTTTTTATAGAATGTTATCCTAACTTTCAAAAATACATTCTAAGAACAAAAATTAAATGTACAACAGAGAACTTTGTAAGAACGTTAGGAAATAATGTTCTAAAAATATTATTATTAAACATTTTTATAATGTTGTTTAAAAATGTTATCTCAACTTTTATAATAACATTTTGGGAACAAAAATAAAAACACCCCCTGAAAACTTTCTAAGAACGTTAGACAATAATGTTATAAGAACGTTATCGCTAAACATTTTAAAAATGTTTGGAAAGAATGTTCAACAAACTTTTAAAAGAACATTCTAGGAACAAAAATAAAACTAGCCGCTGAAAACATTCTTATAAAGTTAGACAATAATGTTGTAAGAACGTTATCGCTAAACATTTTAAAACTGTTTGTAAAGAATGTTCTACGAACTTTCAAAAGAACATTCTGGGAACAAAAATAAAACTAGCCGCTGAAAACTTTCTTAGAACGTTACACAGCAATGTTATAAGAACGTTATTGCTAAACATTTTAAAAATGTTTATAAAGAATGTTCTACAAACTTTTAAAATAACATTCTGGGAACTAAAATAAAACTAGCTGCTGATAACTTTCTAAGAACGTTAGACAATAATGTTATAAGAACGTTATCTCTAAACATTTTTAAAATGTTTGTAAAGAATGTTCTAAAAACTTTTAAAAGAACATTCTGGCAACAAAAATAAAACTAGCCGCTGAAAACTTTCTTAGAACGTTAAACAGTAATGTTATAAGAACGTTATTGCTAAACGTTTTAAAAATGTTTATAAAGAATGTTCTACAAACTTTTAAAATAACATTCTGGGAACTAAAATAAAACTAGCCGCTGATAACTTTCTAAAAATGTTAGACAATACTGTTATAAGAACGTTATCTCTAAACATTTTTAAAATGTTTGTAAAGAATGTTCTAAAAACTTTTAAAAGAACATTCTGGCAACAAAAATAAAACTAGCCGCTGAAAACTTTCTTAGAACGTTAGACAGTAATGTTATAAGAACGTTATTGCTAAACATTTTAAAAATGTTTGTAAAGAATGTTCTACAAACTTTTAAAAGAACATTCTGGGAACTAAAATAAAACTAATCGCTAAAAACATTTATAGAACAATGCATGCTAATGTTCTCAGAACATTTTTAGAACAAAAAATTTCTAGCTGGGTCCACGCAGGCTGGCTCCTAAAACACAGAAAAATGGATTAAATTCTCCCCGAGTCACAGTGCTTGAGGTCTTGGCGGTTGGTACAATAAATACGAAACAAAATCAAAATAATAAATTAATAGAATGAGTAATTTCCAAAACAATCAATATATAATCAACCTAAATAACACAATTTAATCCTGAGCAAAACAGCAGGGCCTAAGAATCAGAGGTCCATGTGTACAAAGTTCCACAATGGAAAATCTGTTAAACAAAACAGAAAACAAACCACATTTAATCAATTACATTAACATTAAATATAAATTACCATAAAATAAAAACAATCATAATATCAAACCCACATTATCATACACATACATTTCCATAACAAATTCATTAAACCACACAATGGTGTCATGAATTACTATACTCGACCTACCCCTTTAACCTACACATACCTCTACGATAATCCGCAAAGGGAATGAAAGCTCTGCACCTAAATCGCGTCGTACTCAGTCAGTCAAAATGCTACGTAATGCAGCTCGTTGTTTACACTTAGCCACAGCCCACAAGCTCTTTCAAATTGGAAGCTAACTTCCTGCAATTTACATAAAATAGAGCAGGTAAAGACCCAAAATATCCATACAGCCATTTATAGCCTTAAAACCAATGTCATACTCCTACCTTGCTTTAGCGCTTCAGGATCATAACACTGAAATACGACATCCGTGCCTTGCACTTAACAGCTCATGCGCTCGCACAGCAGCTCCCGTTCTGCAATTAATGCAACAAATTACATAAAGACTAAACGTCTCTATACAGACGCTTACAGCGTTAATCCGAATATCGTGTTCCTACCTCACTATGGCGCTTCAGGATCACAAACACCGACCGGAAGAAACAGAACGGTCAACACAGCAGGAAATGATGTACCCTGACAGCCTTAACGCTATTTATAGACAGCACGGAACACGTATACCCCGCCCCATCATTATCACTCGGTCACATAAGGTTACTAATGACTTGTTGATGGCTGATTCTGGCTGTTTATCTATTCTGATTCTTCTTGATCTTACTGCCGTCTTTGACACTATAGATCATTCTATTTTAATCACCAGGTTAGAGACTATATTTGGCGTTTCTGATTCTGCATTACAGTGGTTTAAGTCCTACCTCTCTAATCGTAAGCAGTTTGTTGTGATGGGTGACTGCAAGTCTGAGGTCGATATGGTGCAATCGGGTGTTCCTCAAGGATCAGTCTTGGGCCCATTGCTTTTTAATATTTACATTTTCCCACTTGGCCAGCTTTTAAAGTCACTTGGTCTTAACTATCACTTTTATGCCGATGATACTCAGATTTATATACATTCAAAACCTGATACCACTATGACTGTGTCTTTTCTTTCTCAATGTCTTATTGATATTAAGAAATGGATGTCTGACAATTTTCTGTGTCTAAATAGTGACAAGACAGAAGTGATGCTTGTTGGTTCACCTCATCAGTTGCGCAAAGCAGAGTCCATAACATTATGTGTGGATGGCTCTGCTTTGCAATTCCAAACTAAATTAAAAAATTTGGGGGTGATTTTTGACGCCAATTTAAGATTTGATGATCATGTTCGTAATACTGTTAAAACATAATTTTTCATCTTAGAAACATTGCCAAACTGCGTCCTATGCAGTCTTTCTCTGTGGCTGAAAAGTTAATCAACACTTTTGTTTTTTCACGTATTGACTACTGCAATGCCTTGCTGGCTGGAGTTCCTAAAGCTACCCTAAACAAACTACAGTTGGTACAAAATTCTGCTGCTAGAATTCTGACTGGGACTAGTGCAAGGGAACACATTACACCTACCCTGGAAAAATTGCACTGGCTCCCTGTCAGTTTTCGTATTGATTTTAAAATCCTTTTGCTTGCCTATAAGGCCCTAAACAATTTGGCCCCTCAATATCCGTGTGAGCTATTAACCCCTTACACTCCTACACGTGCCCTACGCTCTTCTGAAGCTGGTCTTTTAACTGTCAAAACAACACGCCTAAAAACTATGGGTGATCTGCTTTTACTTGTGTGGCTCCTAAATTGTGGAATTCCTTGCCCTCAGAGATCAGGAATACAGAATCCCTGGGTATTTTTAAATCCCACCTTAAAACGTACTTTTTTAGAGTAGCTTTTATGTGATTTCTTTGTTTTTGTTAATTGGCTTTTACCTTTGTATGTTTAGTTTTAATACCTGTCATGTATGTGCTCTTTTTAATATCCTCTCTTTTTATGTGAAGCACTTTGAGATGCTGCTTTTAAAGGCGCTATATAAAATAAAGTTATTATTATTATTATGACAACTTTTTGCAAGATTTCTTCCCTTTATACGTTTTGGAGATAAAAGAAGTGAATGCTGACATTAACATTTTCCTCTGAGCCTATTTTTTCTTTGACTAATACACTCTACTGCTTTTGAAAATAAAATAAAACCCTGATAAAAGTCAGTATACTGGAATGCACTGAAAATCAAATGAGGGATGACTGTGAGGCTGCACTTTGTCGTGCTCTGTAAGCAGGGCCTGAAGTTAACTTTTTTGACCACCAGCCACTGTGGCAGGTGGATTTAGAAATCCACCTGCCACAGTGACTTTTTACCAGCCAGAGTTTTTTTTTGGCCTGAATAGTGAATGATAACACTGTTTTTAATATATGAATTAAATATAATAATTTTTTAGAGCTACAAAAGTGAATTTCTTTTTTAGGTTGTTTGATAAACATTAATGCCACAGACTTAAGTATGTTAATTGAGATTACTGTCTCTTTAAGACCAGCACAGACACAGTTTTTGACTCTCTAGTCTCTATACATACACTTAAGTTAAGACATAACGAAATGTTTTATTAGAATAAGAATACTGTTGAGATCATTTTGTTTATTATATGTGCCCTGTCAAGAGCAGAAAGATTTTATGTACGCTTGTTTTTAGGAATGCGTCTCTCCGATGTTCCCTATTGAGTGCCCTTAAACCCGCGCGCGCACACAGAGACAGAGGGGGCACAAACTGCGCACATAAACGCCACACATACGTTTGTTTTTCATTACTCTATTCGCAAAATGTATGTTAATATACTACAGTATAAGACACAGTAGCGTAACTCTTTAAAGTTTACACATCAAGAGCTCTGATCCGTCACAGCAGCCATACACATCTGTGAAACTGCGATTATATTGTAGCCTATGTCAGCATTGCGTTCACATCCCATCTCACCAACAGTTTAATACTTAACTTACTCGCACATCCAAACGTAGTCAGAGAAGTGCCTCATCTTCTTTCCAATCGCATGAACGTTGCGAAACAGCATCCTCTCAATGAATCACTCAATTTGCATAAGTGATATGCGCAGCTTGATAAGAAATGAGCGGTTGCCGGTTACCCAAACAAATATTTTAATGATATTCGGGCCGCGGTCAGTCGGTCGGGTTTAAAAACTATTTTGAACAATTGCGGGCGGGTTAGTTGAAGGGTTAGTTGAAAATGTCGGTCGGGAGTGGGTTGTTTATACAATGACCCGCGCATCACTGATTCGCATTGGCTACCCGCCAATGTGGCTGGTAGACTGACAGTGTTACCCGGCCGCCAATTGCAAAATCCACCCGCATTTGGCGCGTGGTCGGGTGTTAATTTCAGGCCCTGTCTGTAAGGCATTTTGCTTTTAGATGCTTTGTGATATTTGTGGTATTACCACAGTGCATATTTTTGTGTTGTTGACAAATGTCACACAAGGCTTCAGATTATTAACTGACCACAACAATGCACTTAAACCCCTTTTTTACTCCCTTAAAACCCCTGCCTGCGCTGACTGAGTGTGCTGGTAATGACTGAGCGAATGAACACTGTAATACTCATACAGCGGAAAGGAAATGGGACTGAATGAGAGAACGCGGTGATACAGCGGAAGAAAATATAGTTCCCACTGACATTACGATTCAAGTGTATTTATATACAAAACTGCAACCAACTATTACTTAAAATTCTAAAATCAATTGAAAAAAATAAAGAAACAAATAGAATCAATCCTTTTGATACAAAGGCAGGATCGGATATATTGATACTTTAGGATCGATCCGCACATCACTAGCAGTAACACTGTATCTACTGCCAAAGCAAGAGAAGAATGTTGGAGGAAGATTGCAGATTGTGTTAATGCATAAGTTAAACAAATATATTGTAAAGACCATTAATGTTAAGTTATGTATAATAATAGAAACAAATGTATTAAACACTAACGTGTGTGTGGCTATTACTTAAAGAATTGTTGATATTCATTGATATTTTTTTTAGATGCAACCCCAACCACGCCCGCCGACGGGGGGACAAACGGGTCTGTTGTCCCGGGCCCAGGGTGGGGGGGCAGAGGGTGGCACAGAACTGAAACATATGGAATAATTGTTAAAAAATAAAGAAAATATTTGATTCATTTGATATGAAGTTCAGTACGCTCAAAATGTCCGGTCAGACTCAGCACAAGTCCGGTGCTCAGAAAAGAAAAGAAAATATAGGCCTTATAGAGGAAAATAGAACTCCTAATTCTCCCCATTAGGAATCTGTGACCGCAGATATAGTCACTGCATCGCGTGTGTTTGTGAGTAGAAGTCTGTGCTGTTTGCTGTGAGGTGACAGAAAGCACAAACTATTTAATATTTAATATGTAAAACTTGAATTTGAAATAAAACTTACCGCGGAGAAGATAATGAGATCTCTATCGTCTCTATTGCTAAGTGACGCGACAATTATTTATTATTTCAAATCCGTTTACAAGATAAATATACATTGTGTTGTTAAACAGATTAAATTATCTTGATATAGGCTACATTCATTATGAGAAGCCTTTTCTTTTAACTGTTACACTGTAGACAGTAATATATGTATTTTATATAAAACTCTATGGTCGTGAAAGCACATTATCCATTATCTGTTGGTTCATGTTGGTCCAGTTTAATTCAGGGTAATTCTTTAATAAAATGTATTTATAAAATATTTTATTGTTTTGTAATATTCACAGTGCACATTCTCTCAGATCCTTTTAAAACATTTTTATTATTCTGCAAAATTCCGCATAGATTTTGCCAAAGGATTCCGCAGAAATAGCAAAAAATAACTCCTTACACAGATTCCTTACACAGCTGTACTACTCTTGCAGCAATAAAAGCAGTTCAGATTTGTTTTAAATGGCAAAATAGTTATATTTCTTTTTTTTATTTACATTTTAGAGTATTTTTGTTTGTTAAAGTTTTTTTTATGATAACCAATAAGCGGTTAGCAGCCGACAGCAAGTTGACGACATGTTTAATGAATTGAACTCTCAAATCAACACTTCACTTGCCTATAATAACAACTATATAAAATATATATTTTCAGCATATCACAGTGTAAGTTTAAACGTTTATTATCAACACACACTATTTTTAAAAAGCGGAGGCAGGTTGGTCTGCTGCTCGCAGCTGCAACGGGTGCAGAAATAAAAAAATGAAAAGGGCTATACCCAGCAAACAATGACCTGGCGGTCCGCCGGCGGTTTTTGGGCGGCACAAAGTTAGCGGCTTAATACTGTCGGAACACCGTCGGCACAACATCGGCAATCCGACAAGTGTAAATGTGCTGCCGGTCCGCCAGCGTTTCTTGCAGCAGTGGCAATTCGCTAGGTTTGTACTGAAACAAAAATAATAAAAAATAGAATAGAGAAAAAGAGTGAGACTTAGTTATTCAACAAATGTAAAGCAAATAAGCCCAAGACTATGTTGAAAAATATTAAAAAACGACTTGTTTGTTTGAATAGCTAATGAGCGAGTGCTGGTCTAAACCAGTCTAAACAGGTGGTCGTCATGTCAGGTAAGTCAGCGATAAAAGAGGTACTTTTTAGCATAGGCAGAAATTCCCCCCCTAAAATATCATTAAAATATGTGTATTGAAAATAATTTAATGATTAATAATACTTAAAATAGTTGTGTAAGAAGTAAAACAATACAAATGCAAACGGAGCAACAACAAAAAGCTTTGTAGACATTTTGATTCCCCCATCCCTTGCCTCACAGTGGTTTGGTCCACTGCCAGCGCCACACAGTCGGGTGTGTACGGAGCCAACGCGTTAATCAGCTATATACCTACAAACCAACGTTTCCCATCACTTATCGCTTTAACCTCATATGTTTTAAAACGGGACTATTTGGACATATAAACATGAACATATTTCGTTTTATTAGAACAGAAGCAGATAAACGAACAAGAAAACATTTTTATGCATTCATGCAGAGGTGAGGCAGAGCTGAAACGAACAAATTATATTTACTCACGTTGCTGTAATTGAGTTTTTTTTTTTTGTGTACTTTTACTTTTTTGAGTAGGTTTAAAATCTGTACTTTTACTTAAGTATGTTTTGTTTAAAGTATTGTAGGCTACTTCACTACATTTTAAATCATATCCGTTACTGAGTAAAAAAATAAAATAACATAAGGTGATAAAGAAGCGCCACGGATGATTGATTGATTGATTGGCGGGGGAATGCGCAAAAAGAGCCATGGAGAGGGACGAGACAGGCGAGGGCTAATGCAGACCCTCAATTCAATTCTTATGAAAGAAACCCCTGGCCATTGACGCGAAGCGATTGTTTCATTGAGCAGGGTTTTTACCGCTAATTTGCACAACGCGTTTTTAATACATGTGCATTATCCTTTGAGGTCTATCAGCTTCGCGTCAAGTCAAACAACTTAAGAACGTCCTCGGGAATGCTCATGTCATTAGACATTGCAGAGAGGGAGAGAGCAAGAGACAGAGAGAGATTGAAAGACATCAGGTACACAGGTCTGGGAAGCTAGAATACAATAAACATATAAAGGATAAAAGTATATGGCACTCATCTCATTATATGCTCATTTAAACTAGGTATATAGTTTAATAAAATAATGTATGTTACCAGCAATAAATCAATTACAACCTTACTATAGTGATTTTATTTACTAGCTGCTGACCTCATATTATTTTTGCTTCAAGTTTATAACTCACCAGTAAAAATCATTAAACAATTCCATAAATGTTTCTTAGTTATAAAAAAGCTTTTTGTTTTATTAACTTTTTGTTATTGCACTTTAATTGTTAAGATGTTCCTACAATAAAAAACAACTAGTTTGAGATTTATATTCCTTTTTTAACTATACTAGAAACCTCTCCCCCCTGTAAAAAAAGTAACTTTTACTCTGAGTAAAATTAAAATGACTTACTGTTACTTGAGTAGATTTTTAGACCAGTAACTTTACTTTTTCTTAAGTAGAATATTTTATTATCTTTCCACCTCTGCATTCATGTGTATTAAAATTAAATTTGCGTCCGTTCATAGAGAAAGAGAAACGTTTTCTATCTGTACACATTTCCTTGCAAGTACATTTTTGCCTGTATTATTGGTGTCCCCTTCAAAAATTGTTTTTGAAAAATTTTATGTTTAATGCCCCCCCCCCAACATTTAAATGAAATTTTCGCCCCTGCTTTTTAGGATAAACATGTTGACCCTAAATTAAAACTGCTAACCCTAAAAGAATCTACATACTTGTTGATTTTGTTGTGAGTGTTTGTTTTTGCCGTTTAAACGATTAGTTATCTTTGTAAAGATCCGTGGCCATCCGCGCTTATCACAACAGATGGAAATGATCCTCACAATGTTGTGTGGATAGTTTTCTGAGGTAATTATGACAAAAATGATGGTGAATTAAATGATTCGCTATAATTTAAAAGCAATTTACAGCTGTTTATTTCATTGTGAGTTTATTTTTGTCGTGTAAACAACTGGTCAAGCCGTTAACGTTTGTCAAAACAGCTTTTGCTAATTAATGTTTTGTCTGAGGTAAATTTTCATTTTAAATTCCATAAAATGCTTGTCGATGCTGCTTTTTCATTTATATATTGCTCTGCTGGCAATTAAGTAATTGTAAACTGTTAAATGAGCCTGCAGTCTTAATAAAAGTTTGAATGCAGTGGCAGCAAATGTAAAAACTTTTAGTTAAGTTATACTGGGCTATTGGTGCCGTACACAATGCATGTGAGTGACTTGTTCGTGTGTGTAACTAGTGTTGCTTTCGTCAACAAAAAGTACCCTTACAAAAACATCCTGTGGTATTCTTGTGGTATTTTGTGCAATAAAACATCACAGGTACCACATAAAGCTAGTGTGGTAATTGTGTGGTATTGTGTTTTTTGGGACACTTTACCACAGGATTTTGTGGTACAGTATGCCATATTCCTGCAATACTCCTGTGGTATTACTGTCATATTTCTGTAGTATTTATCACAGGATTTTGTTGTACAGTATGTCATATTCCTGCAATATTCCTGTGGTATTCCTTTCTATATTTCTGTAGTATTTATCACATGATTTTGTTGTACAGTATGCCATATTCCTGCAATAGTCCTGTGGTATTACTATCATATTTCTGCAGTATTTATCACAGGATTTTGTTGTACAGTATGTCATATTCTTGCAATATTCCTGTGGTATTTTCTTTTTATATTTCTGTAGTATTTATCACAGGATTTTGTGGTACAGTATGTCATATTCTTGTGGCATTACTTTCATATTTCTGTAGTATTTACCACAGGAAATTGTTGTACAGCATGTCATATTCCTGTAATATTCATGTGGTATTACTTTCATATTTCTGTAGTATTATCACAAGATTTTGTTGTACAGTATATCACATTTCTGTGGTATTCCTTTTATATTTCTGTAGTATTTATCACAGGATTTTGTTGTACAGTATGTGATATTTCTGTAATATTCCTATAACATTACTTTTATATTTCTGTAGTATTTATCACAGGAAATTGTTGTACACCATGTCATATCTTGTAATATTTCTGTGGTATTCCTTTTATATTTCTGTAGTATTTATCACAGGATTTTGTGGTACAGTATGTGATATTTCTGTAATATTCCTATAACATTACTTTCATATTTCTGTAGTATTTATCACAGGAAATTGTTGTATAGCATGTCATATTCCTGTAATATTCATGTAGTATTACTTTCATATTTCTGTAGTATTATCACAAGATTTTGTTGTACAGTATGTGATATTCCTATAATATTCCTGTGGTATACTTTTTTATATTTCTGTAGTATTATCACAGGATTTTGTTGTACAATATGTCATAATTCTGTAATATTCATGTGGTATTACCTTTATATTTCTGTAGTATTATCACAAGATTTTGTTGTACAGTATGTGATATTCCAATAATATTCCTGTGGTATACCTTTTTATATTTCTGTAGTATTTATCACATAGATAACATCAAGATACATACACTTAATTAGGGTTGTGCCGATAGACGATATCATCGTCCATCGTGATGGTTGACTGACATCACGATGGAGAGACACCATCGTGATGCCACGCCCCCTCCCCACTCCGCTGCGAGTCGACATACACTTACTCTCTTCTATATAGACTATAGTTAACCTAATATCTTTGCGTGAATTGGTCTATAAATTAAATAGAAGACGTGAGACGTGACGTGTGTTAGTCTGTGAAATGTCGGGCATTTGATCTTGACTAGGGATGGGCACGGATATTCGAATGGCAATAATAATTCGAATTTAAAAAATGCTATTCGAATGTTTGTTTGTTTTTAATGTGCCACCAAAGGGTAACAACTTATTTAATGGTTTTTCACTTCATCTATACTGTCTTTTACAGACTTAAATGTAAAATATACATGAACATTAATTTGTATGTATTTCAGATTGTTTGGCAATGCAGATTGCAGACGAATTTAAGTTTTTCCTTTTATCTCCGGGTTTGTCCCCGCCGCGCCGTATTTGGCCACTGGCTCAGTGAGGGCTCACGTGTTATTAAACGTGCTTCTCCGCCGCCCGAATCAACACATCATGAGAGATTTGTAAGCTTTCTGTTATAAAGTCTACTTTATTTTGTTAATAAAGAGACAGACACGGAGAACGAAATGAAACGGAGAACATTTATTATTTGCGGTGCTCTTTCGAAAATTAACCGGATAACTGCACATGGCAGTTTAATGGCAATAATTAAATATAAGTTTAGCTTGCTGTGGATATTTCCTAATTATAAGCCTTCTGTGAAATTATGACAAAATGAAAAATACAAAACACGCATGTCTTAATTAACATAATTTAAATAAACGAATATTCGTTCTTTAAGAGCTTAAATATTCGAAAAATTAAATATTAAAAAAAATAGTAAATTACTGGAAAATGCCCATCCCTAATCTTGACATTGCTAGAATCTTGTCTTTTTACATGTTGTACATTTATCTTAAAATATTTAATTTTGTACAAGAAAACAGCCCATATTAATCATTTATTAGTAGCCTTTTGTAGTGTCTCGGGAGATCGTGCTCATTGTTACATTGAGGCTATACTGCACTGAAGCGGCAGATTAAGATATAAACCCAGAATTCAGGGAACGTCAAGAACAAGAAAACGGGAACAACACTCCGACCGAAACGCGGGATTTACATACACAGACCATGTTTAAATTTAGATGTGTCTGGCCCTGTTCACTTTGTCTAGTTTTAATAAGCTGCGGATTGAAGTGCTGGCTGCTCCCCGCGGTGCTGAAGACCCGCTCTCTGACGGAGTACTGGTGGCACATATGCGCAGATATTTACGTGCAAAATTTGGAAAGCGCGGAGGAGTCGTTGGGTTAGTAAAATAATGAAATTATAGCTTTTAAATAGAAAAAAATATTTATGTAAAGAGATTAAAAGGTGCTTAAAAGTGCACAACTCTTCTTCAGTGGATTAAAGCTACCTTTTCCCCTTATGTGCAACCTATAGGAAAGAGACATTAGTTGGGATAGTAAAATAACAAAATTATAGATTTTAAGTACAGAATAGTATTTATGTAAAATATATATTAAAATAAAAAGTGCACAACTCTTCTTAAGTGGAAGTAATAAAGTAAAATAACGAATAAAAATTATATAATAACGAATAATAACGAAAAATTAAAATACCCCCCGCCTAACGATATCATCGTCCATCGCGATGGTTTACGTAACCATCGTCAACTGCCAATTTATGGGGACATCGCCCAACCCTACACTTAATATAACATTTATTTAAACATCTTTAAAAACATACATATGCCCTACATACTACGGAAAAACACAAATGGCAGAAAAAATATAAGTGACAATACTAAATAAAATTAACACATTTCACGATTACTGAGCTTTCGTTCATTTGACAGTTTGTTGCGAGCTGCTTCTTTTAAGGAACTTGTGTCCACATCAGGGAAAGCACATCTCACCTTTCCTGCAATGTAAAAAAATAAAAGAATTTAGCAGAATGTCATTAAATAGGGATAATCCATCTTAATGCACAATGTGGAGGCAAAGAACCACCCGAAGTGAATTCAAATAATTTGATGCACAGCTTGTTTACAACCTTGTTGCGGAGAAATGTTTATGCTATTGAGAAAATATTACAAAATCTGGCCAAAGAAGAACTTTTGTTTAATAAATTTATGTTAATTTCAAAGCAGCATATGTTCAGCATATTATGTTACGTGCCGATTAGATTATTTATATAATTACTATATTTCTTATCTTTGTCTTTTAATTAGGGGTGTCAAAAAAATAACGCAGGTTAATCCATACCGTATTGACCTAGAAACGTTCTAGCCACTATTCGTCTGTAAAATGAAGGAGGGAGACGAGAACGCGCTGGCTGTGACTGGATCATTGGGGCTTTTTACACTTATGCCTGGCTCACACTACAGGATGTTTAAAATCCTGGCAGATTATGAAATCTGGTTGCAGCACACACATAAGGAGAATCTTGTCAGATATTCTTCTCTCAAATCTTAAATATGCTCACACTACAGGATTTAAAAATCTTAGTGCATCACACACTACAGGATATTATTAAGATTATCTTGCCAGAGCAAGCACTTCACGTCACCTCAGGAGAAGAGGTAATCAAGGAATGAAGATTATGACACATTTATTATCATTTCTTTTTAAATATTTACATTTGCTAGCAGCTTTCTATTTGAAACCTAGGTGACTTCTCCTCCTCAGCTCTTGTTTATGGCAACGATCATGATACGTTTTAAGGATGTGTTATGCAGTGTTTGAATGCATATTGTTTGTGTGCACAATCTAGCACCAACTCAAGTCTAATCATCATGCCAAATTTATTTAAATTAATTATATATCATTATTTTTTATTTAAGAGTTTATTTAAGAGCACATTTAAGAGTTATTATTAAGTGATCTAGGCTATTTCATATTATGAATTATTATTTAATGTTATTTTAATGTTCTGTTTTCCTGTAACATGAATATTATTGTAGGTTATAAGCGACTGATATAATGACTGATATAATGACTATAATGACTGATGCTTGGTTAAAGTTGATTTTGCACTGTTGTTTGCATTATTAAATTCCACTGTATATATACTACTCTGCAGTGATATTTTTTTGTAGCTATATACTATGTGGATTCTATTTTTGTTGTTTATTCTTCTGAGGCTGCTGGTCTTTGAGAGCTTCTAAACAAATTTCATGATATTTTTATAATGACAGTAACGTTTCTATTCTATCTTGCAGTCTAGTGTTAAATTCAGTTTTACATTACCAATGGTTTTGGACAAATATGTTATTTAATGTGAAACGTTGTAAGTGTGTACATCAGATTCTCAAGTGAGCAGTGTTTCAGCAATCAGTTTTTGTGCGTTTGTGGAGCGTGTCACAAAAAATGAACTGAAAATCGTCTTATCATTTTAAATTCGTTTTGTTAATATGCTAATTTAAGTGCAACATATTTTCGTGTATTTACACTTCAGGTGCGTGATGTGACTGATCATGTTCTGTTGTTTTTAAGATATTTAAGATAATGTTTATAAAAGAGTGAACAACGTGAATCAAACAAGGAATTAATTTCGATATTTTAAATAGTCTGTATATCCCAGCGAGCTGCAGTTGTGGCGGAATGAAAGTAGAATGAAACACTTGACTTCCACAAACTGTTTCTTCGGCTGCGCTCTCTACCCGTACAGCAGCTTGTTTTGCGTTCCCGAAAGCTGTCAATCATCTCCGTCTCTCAATGATTATTGTGAAAGTACTGACGTAATTATGCGGATTTAAAATCCTACATATCAAACATGTTTGATAAGATCGGGGTGGCCCCGATTTGCTTGAGAGCATATAGGAAGGTGTAAATTTAGATTTTTAAACGTCTCACATTACAGGATAATCTGGGCCGAATTTCTGATCCGATCGAGGTCCATTGTCCGATTTTCCGTCAGATTCTCGGTAAAGGAAAATCGGTGTAAATTCGGCCCGATTATCCTGTGGTGTGAGCCAGGCATTAGGTGGACCAGAGACACATTACGTGTACTCCTGGTATTTAAATCCGTCTCTTTTGTCCACTTTCGAACGCTTCTGTCTAGATTACTGTGAGGGGGTGGTCTGTCGAGATGTGGGCGAGTCTCTCCGCTGTCATTGCTGTCAACCACATGTGCGTTTACACAACAAAAGCAATCTGATCGAAAGGGTTTTCGACTACCCCTGAATATGGTTGAAAGTGGACGAGCTCAAAATGTTTACTAAACTTGAAACTTGAATACTGAAGAAATTTGCTCATGAAGGCTTCTATTATGGAGGGTATGCATTGACGTCACTTTTCCACGCGCCACGCCGGAGCACTCCCTGTTGAGTGGCAACCATTCAACAAAATGTGTGGTATTTTCACCGCTGCTGTGAAAATACCAGTAAAACTAACTATTATCAGATTAAATAGAATTTAGTTGGACTTGATAGCAGAGGTGGACAAAACTTAGTTACATTAGTTACATTTTCCAAGCATCTGTGCTTTATTAGGGTGTTTGTCTTAGGAAAAGTTTACCTCAGTCACTACATTCTAAAGCATAGAATCATACTGTGTATTCTTTCATTAAAATGTATTTAATTCCTAATTACATTAAAATTGTGTACTTTTACTTAAGTAAAAGTACGTTAATAAAACAAAAACTTGTATTTATGAAATGTAATGAGTAAAATTATGATAATATGCTTTGGACTGTATGTTTTCCAAAGACAAACACTTATAAAATACAAATACATGAAAAAATACTTTTAAGTAGAAAGTAACATACTTCAGTAGTGTCCCCCTCTGATTGATAGTGACCCTAGCAACTTGTCAACCCACCTGTGGTCAGTGGAGGTTGGCATGAACGATCTACTAACTTCTCCTTTCTGTGTTTTTTGGCAGTATGTAAAACGATAGCTCCAAATTCTTTGATCTGATAGTACAGTCTATCGCACAACAGCTTTTCCACATTTAGACGCATTTTCCCCGTGTTTTCGCTGATTTCACACTGTACATAAATTCAGCCGCTCTGTCTTTTGCCATTCAGTGGGCATAACCGCAGTCACTTTTGCAGAAGGTGATGTCACGTGCATACCCTCTATAGTAAGGAGGCCACGCCTCCTTCGACGCCTTGTGCGTCATTAGCAACACCACCATTTTGTGCTATTTATATAATGTTAGAACTAGGGCTGTAACAATACAATGACAAAATGCATCGATACCACATAAAATATCATTATGAGATACCTTTATTTTGACACTCTCCACGTCTTTATTTCTTGATTCAAATTGACCAGAGCCAAGATTTTCTAATCTAAGTCGAAGTAAATACGAACAGATGACCATACAGCCGTAAAATACTTATACTTGTTGATAAGTTTATAGTTGCTACAGTATTTGTATAACTTTGAGATCACTTTTATGTTTTTCTAATGCTATGTTTAATGCAATGCTAGTAGTAGACTAAAATGTATGATTGAGCTGTTTCCCTGAAAGCAGTGTGCACTGACATATATTAGAATAAATCAGCCCTATGTTTTGTCTCAAGATGCACACCAGTAAGGTGTTAAACTATATAAATGTCCAAATATACACTCTAAAAAAAATCCGTAAAAAAACAGACAAAGTACTGTGTAAATATGAAGGAATTTTCCGTATTTATGTTTTACAGGCGTTTTTCTGTTTTTTTTTTTAATAACATGTTGCATTATGGGTGCAACAACTCCTGCTGCAATCTTTCACTTTAACCTCTCTATCACCATCTCTGTTTGAAACCTAAAATTACAACTTGCTTGCAGAGTTCTTTTCTAACATGGATGATGTTTAACTTCTAAACAAATGCTGTCAGAACAAGATACAAGTGTTCAACTATTCCAGCATCCACACATGTGATTTAGTAGACAAATCTTCTTTCTGACGTGATGTGTAAGTCAAATGGATATTTACCACAACATTTATCACATTAAATCTACAGTTTGGTGTTTGTTTTAGATTCATTTGAAGTCACCACTATGGTGATTAGTGTTCCCTTTAGTTAGGCTTTTGTCCCTTGACCTTCCAGAACTAACTCTGCTCTTTTAACATTGCAACAGTGTTTTTGCTTTTAGCAATTACAACTTGTTGGTTGCTTGAGTAAGGGGAAGTGTCTATGATGTCATCTAAGCTTGGTTGTTTTTTATGTTATGCTGCCTGTAGTGATGGCCAAATGAAGCGTTTCGAAGCATTATTACTCGAAGCTTCATTCAAACAGAAAATGCACACCACCATCTGCTGGTGAAGTAAATGTAATGCAACAAAGCTGACAATGCGAGTAGGCTAATGTACCCGCCCCATTTTGGCTGTCAGAGCTTTGACACTGTGTTCATGTTTCAAACCCTCAATAAAACATTGATCCTGAGATGTGTTTGTGTGTGAATATTTAGCTGTAGGATACAGCACTCTACAACTTACTAACTGGACATTTATGCATTTAAAAATTTATTTATAATGTGGCAGAGGGCAACTGGACAGGGCTTGGATAATGTGGAGCAGGGTATTCATTAAATGTAGTGGTTTTTATTCAGAAATATAATTTTGTATTAATTATAATACATGTTTATATTTTTAATAATTTTATAATATAGCCTAACGTTAGGCTATACATTTGGTGATGTGGGCGATTTTTTTTTTTTTTACAAATTCACCAGCTTTGGAGAATATTCTCTCGCATGAAACAGATGATCCTGGAGTACACAAAATTGTTTAGAAAGCTTTTCTATGGTTTGGCTTCACTTGCGTGAAAAAATAAAGCCGCCAAGTTTCAAACCTGTCAACGCCGGATTGGGCTGTCAAAGCATGTCGTGTGGTTCACTAGAGAAATGAACCAGTGTGTTTGCTTCAGACGTCGTATTTCACGTGACTAGTGACGTAACGATACAAGCTCCGAAACAGTGGTTCATTGCGAGGACTTTTCGAGTCCGAAGCAAGCAACGAAGCTTCGGTGTCAGACGTAACATCACTAGCTGCTTGGCATTTAAATATGAAATGATAAAATAAGAATGAAGAACTGAAATGTATAAGAGTGACACTCTACGCTGATCTAAAAACACACTGTATTGAATAAGATTGCTGCAAATGTGTCAGCTGTGGTTTTTGCTTCAGAGACATCAACACTTTGGATACAAATCTCAACAATGGTGAGAGTAAATGTTAAGAAAGAGTTTTCCACAATCCTGGTACCCAGCATGCATTGCGGCATGAAGCTTTGTTGTTGATTGTCACCATTGTTGCGTTTCATATTCGGATTGAGGTGTCCCTAAAGGCTATGGACAATGTTCTGTAAATCTACAGACAGTGTTCTATAAATCTACAAAATGTTCAGTTTTTGAATAAACAGAAATGTCTGTAAACATAACGGAAAATGTGCCGGTAATTTTCTGCCAGGACATTATCCGTTTTTTTACGGATTATTTTTTTTAGAGTGTAACTTAGGCCTAGTTCTTGCTTATCCTAAACCCTGTCGGGGAAACCGACCAAAAAATTTGCTAATAAATAACCCTAGTTAAACCATCACCATGTTATAACCATATGGTTATTTTCTTGAGCTAACCAGCCAACTCCAATAATGTACAATTCTAGCAAGACCACAATATACATATCAATGGAAAATGCCTTAAAGAGCCACTAAAATGACCACAAAAAGTTTATATATTTATTGTTGTGGTCTACCACAATACTGTTGTTTGAATTAAAGTAAAAAAAACCCGCATTATTTTTCTCATAATATAGATATTTGCAACATCTCTCTCCAAAACGCTTGATTGTAGAGCGTCTCTTCAAAGCCCGACCCCCACAAACGTCATGTATACTCTGATTGGTCAGGGATTCTAAACGATTGTGATTGGTCAATCCTTGTAGCGTTCGAAATGTCTATTAACATAATTGGGTTTCGGTTTCTCATGCGTGTACAGATAATCAAAACACAATTTTCTCTGTAAACTGCCTCTAGTAGGCTATTGCATCGGTATTACCTTGCAGTTTGAGCCTGAATCAGATTTAGAGAGTTTGCAGAAAGAAAAAAATCTTAACAGAAACTCCTTCCCAAGGACGAATTGAGCAGGATGCTTCACAATGCTGAATTTGTAACCACCTTACACTCCGGATGTTTTGTGGCTGCAACAACAGGGTCACGAAAATTCAGACCTCTGTAATTTTTCCATATTCAGAAATAAAGGTAAACCCCCTGAATAAATAATCAGTGTATTACAATTCTTCATTTAAGTGTCTGCATAGATATTTAGTGTCTGTATGTAAAAAACGTTTTTTAGACCAAACTCTTTCGTGCAAACACACTATATTTATCTGAGTGTTGCGCATGGGATTTAACACAACGTGCAGATAGTCCAGAAAGATTGCTGTCTACCAATTCAGCACCATTCCCATGGACAGCAGCCACTAACATCGTAAGTAATAAAGGTTTTAAAGTCTTTGTCACAGGTCGGAGCGGACCCAAGATAGCTAAAAGGGTCACGCCCCTTCCTAGTTTCCACCTCGAGGAGGTTCCCAAGACCACCCCAATGACCAGACAGACAAGTATACTACAATTAAAATACAACTTTATTAAATATTTAAAAGATAAGGGAAAAGGGGAAGGGTAATTTAAAACAGTCTCTTCTTCTTGGGTCCAGGACAACTCCAAGTTAGAGCGGGGGCTAGGACTCCTTTCCAAAAGGGGTTTCTACAATCCGTGGCGCCCTCCACTTCTCCTGGAGGCAGAGCAGGAAAAACGATTTAGTTCTTTGGTTGATACTTTGTCCACTACCTGCCACTGGTGATTGTCTGAGGTATTTGTCCCTTCTCTCGCCCCTTAGGGTCACTGGCGAACTCCTCTGGCCACCTCCCGGCCGTTTAAAAAGGAAGTGATGGGAAGGAGAGGAACAGGTCCACAATGGCCCCCAGGAGTGATACTCTCGCCGGCCGGGACTGAAAGCAGAGATGGATTATGCAACACGGGTAAGGAATTCACACGGAGGTAAGTACTTTACCAGCTGAGACTTGGCGTTCCGCTTCGGGGCGCGTCAGAAGCAAAGGTAAGTTGCACCGTAAGGTGAAGTATCACACAACAGCAGGCAAGTTCAGACTGGGATTTTATGCCACTCTTCGGGTCGTACTTGAGGCAGAGGTAGGTTATACCACACAGGTAAAGTATTCGCACCACAGTACGTGAATTCAGACTGGGACTTTATGTTCCTCTTCGGGTCGTCAGGGAGCTACACTGCGACCAAAATGGTCGCATATGCGACCTTTTGAACTGCCGTTGCGACCCTTATTTTTAATGGGTCGCAAATGTGCTACCTAATGTCTTAGACAATATGCCATGATTTACTATGAGCATTTATTAAAACAGAAATGTGGATTTTAAGAACACGTTTTATAACGTGCTCTGAGCCTTCAACACGTTGGCTTCATTTTGCGTGAAAGCACGTCGTGTCTCTCCCTATCAGTGTGCGTTATTAGCGTGCTCAGCTGTTTCTCAATGAATTGGGTGTGACGCGACGCAAGCGCAGTGTCTTCCATGTTTCTGAACTTGAGCAGAGGTCTTTCTTCACTGAGGACGCGGGACCCGTATGGTTTCGGGTTTATATTTTAAATGTTCTGTTGGGTCCGGTTAGGTCCTAGTTTAATTACTTTGGGTCCCAAGTCTGATTAATATTGTGTTTATAACCCGAGTCGATCGGAAAACGGCCATGAGCGCTACCGCGCTAAAGCTTGAGTGCAGTTTCTGTTGTGACTTTGGTTTTAGTGACTGCTGTATTTTTGTTTCTCTGTTCATGTTTTTGTGTTGACAGTTTCACACGGGCGCGGCTCTGTCACGGGTGTCATTAGTGTCATTTCCTTCACCTGCGTCCCTCACCTGATATTCATTTGATGCCCAATCGGTTTAGTATTTAATCCCTGTGTGTTTGTTTGTTCCCTGCAAGTTCGTCTGTGTATGTTTCTCGCCATTACTAGCATCGCTAGTTTCTAGTCTTGTACTGTGTCTGTTTCTAGTTTGGTTTTATTTCGCATTTTTCTAATCTGTGCTCTCTGCTGCCCATGAAGATTTGCTGAGAGTTTGCTTTCACCTACGGCTCTCAGGACTGTTTCACTGCTGTCTGTTGCGGACTGCCTTCACCTTCAGTTGGATTTATAGACAGGTCTTTCACTTGTTACTGCGGACGCTCATCGCGGCTTGGCCGCTGTCCAGTGGGAAGGTCCTTCAGCATTGGAGCTGTCCAGCTCCCCTCGTCAGCACCACTAACGCTCTCTCTCCCTCTGCCCGCCGCAGGATTCCTCTCTACCACCTGTCTCGTGTGCCAGCAGCCGGGTTGACTACGACTCTCCCTGCGTGAGGTGATCTGGCCATATATACTCTCTCCCACCGTTCGTTGTCTGGCTGGAGCCCGAACGTGTGTGGTTTTTCGCCCCAGTGCCTGTGTGTGCTCCCCACTCCCAGCCGTCTGCCTTGGTGTGGCTTTGAGCCCAGACGTGCTATTGTCATTTTACACACATCATCATTTAAATACATTTTCTGTTATCCGCACTGGGATCTTCTGTTTTCATTCCTGACAGTTTCAGCGTGCCTCCGGTTTGTATGGCGATGGTTCTTGTTACGACCACACACTGCATTTTCTTTCACACATTTTTTTAATAATCTTATTATTAATAAACCATATCTTTTCTAAAACCATGTCCATATTAAGTTCGCACAGAGATTGTAGCAAAAAAGCAGTGCTAATGTCAAGCCCATTGCACTGAACGAGCAAAGCAATGTAAAGTCTGTCACCGGGACAGCAAGTAGACTTTTAAATCTGAAATACTGAGTGGATTAAGCTTTTTAAATCGGCAAGAGAGAAATAGAAAGATAGGCACTTTTACTGCTTCTGCTCTATCTAATAGAAATTATTACCATTATAACATCAGTCATAACATCAGTCACATTTATAATCTATAGACCTGCACTGTTTATTAATATACTATACATAGTATTGTATTATATTGAGTTTGATAAAAGGGGTCTAATAGCTTCATATATCAGTGCAAAAACAGTTAGTGTTTTCGTGGTGCTTTGACAAACAGTGTCAGCTTTGTTAATGGCAAAGAAAGTTTGGGGTGGTTAGATTAATGAAATATAATGTGAAATTAATATTCATTTTCAATAAATCAAAGTATTGTGTTGTGTCACACATTATTAGTTCTACGTCACATGTATAGTAGACCATTATTTGTCAGTGGGTAATGATTGCCCTTTTCACCGGCTACCACCACAAGTAAATTTCAGATCTGTGGAAAACAGTGCAACGTTTAAGAAAACAAGAAGGCATGTGGTTTAAAAGATGGCAAGTATAAAAAAAGCATATCTGTATGCAATACAGTTTCATTATTGTTCATTATTATCCAGAGCGCCTTAATATAACTTGAAAAAAATATGTGCGACCAAATCATATTTTGCCCCAGTAACTGAAAAAGTTGGTAGCGCAAGTGCCACCAGTGGAAAAGGTTAGTGTAGTTCCCTGGTCGTGCTAAAAGCAGAGGTAAGTTACACCACACAGGTAAGGTATTCACACGGTAAGCAAGTTCAGACTGGGGCTTTATGTTCCTCTTTGGGTCGGGCTAGAAGCAAAGGTAAGTTACACCACACAGGTATGGTATTCACACAGAGGTAAGTGGTTTCATAAACTGTGGCTTTGCGTTCCTCTTCAGGGCGTGCTAGAAACAGAGGTAAGTTACACCACACAGGCAAGGTATTCACACAGAGGTAAGTGGTTTTATAAACTGGGGCTTTGCGTTCCTCTTCAGGGCGTGCTAGAAACAGAGGTAAGTTACACCACACAGGTAAGATATTCACACAGAGGTAAGTGGTTTCATAAACTGGGGCTTTGCGCTCCTCTTCAGGGCGTGCTAGAAACAGAGGTAAGTTACACCACACAGGTAAAGTATTCACACAGAGGTAAGTGGTTTCATAAACTGGGGCTTTGCGTTCCTCTTCAGGGCGTGCTAGAAACAGAGGTAAGTTACACCACACAGGTAAGGTATTCACACAGAGGTAAGTGGTTTCATAAACTGGGGCTTTGCATTCCTCTTCAGGGCGTGCAAGAAACAGAGGTAAGTTACACCACACAGGTAAGGTATTCAATGGTTGTCTTACCCAACACTTCTCCCGGGGGGCAGTGGACTTTCGGGGCGCCTGCTGCACAAAGGGGACGTCTGGTAGGTGCGTACCGGGCCTGAACGCTTCCCTAGTTCCCCCCTCCTCTCTGGTACTGGGGGTGTTGAACTGGGGCGGACTCTTGGAGAGGCTCCGTACGAAGATGGAGGATGTGCATGCAACTTCCCTTGAAAATACCGTAGGGCCACACAATAGATGCCAATCGCTTTTACTCACACAGTTACGCAGGTATGATTTCCCACTGCCCTCACTCGGGATTGGCACGGGCTGGCGCTGACACACCGGAGATCCTACTTTTCTGGTTGTCTTCTCTTGCGCTGGTCTGGCCACAACGCGCTGGTAACTTCCCACGGTTCCACTGGACTGAGGGCGACTCCTGTTTCTAAAAGCACAGCACCACACTACAAGCTTTAGTGCACACACCCACAAAGTAAAGTTCAAGACTCACCCACAGCAGTTCTCACACATTTCACGTGACACAAGGAGTTAGCCCAGGTCTCTCGGGTGACTCGTTGGGCACTATTTCCAGCACAAGGGGAAAAGGATCGTAGAATTTGTCGTTGGATCTCCCAACTGTTCCAAATACACCTCACTCGGCTCGCCCACGCTTCTCTCATCCAGTGGGGCCGAACCCTCAATCGATAAAATCACAACATAAGTTTAGAAAACACAGACCGGCTTCAATAATGCTCTGTATGACAATGTTTGGGGTACTCACATATGGTAGGGTTTGTCCACAGGGGGTGTTCTCCTGCTTACACTTCAATACTAGCTCCCGGCTCGCCTACGCTTTTCTCCCCCGTAGGGCCGTCACTGCTTAGCACGCTCACACACACTTCAAGTAATTCTTCTTTCGTAACACTTGTGAAGATTTCTACTGTTACTCACATGTTCATACATCCGCAATACACCGTTGTTCTTCCACTGTTACTCAGTCCCGTCACGTAGATTTAGTAAGTTTTCTTTCACCCAGTCACCTCAAATCTCTATTCCGTCTAGCTTTACCGTCAACAAGCTCCCGTTCTCTTCCCCAAGGGATCGGTTTCCAGCACGTACACGGATCTGCACAGCAGCGATCAAACACACCAAAAAGCACCCTGTTTGAGTTTTCAAAGGCCTTGTTATACTCTGCTTCTCCCCTTCAACGACCTATCAGCGATCGCTTCACTTATTGCCCACACCTGTGCGTAATACGGCTTGATTTGCCTTCGGGGAAACCCCGGAAATTCCGGTGTTTGGAGTTAGTCCTCCGGGCGGAACCCATCTTCCCTACTTTTGGTTCCGCCCTTACAGATCGTCACCCAGTGACATCTTCATAGCACGCTATGTTTAATTAAAACAACGTTATTGAGAAACACAGCACTGTGTATAAATGTAAGAGGTGTTATGAGGTTTATAGAAGCTCCGTCTCTCTCTCCACTTACTACTCACACTTTTACCGCGGCACGCGCTCTTGTCAAATGAGTTTGTATAAGCGAGAACTGCTTTATTCGTTTTATACACCGAATAAAACGAATTGTTTATGCATTTGCTTGTCGATTTAGAGCTATACAGGTTTAAACAGCGGTTGAGTTTAGAGACATACAGTAGGCTACAGTACGTTAATAGGCTCAATTTAACATGCATGCACAAGAGACGATCTATTTTACAGTCGTCTGAAGTTTACAAGTTTACAATGTAACACTACACTGCATGATTTGAAACAATTACATTGTAACATTGTATAGTTTTGTATGATTTACTGAATTATCCACACAACATGGTGCAAATACGCGTGAAAAATTCACATATATGATGTCAGTTTATTTAATTATTTTTAACTATTCGTTATATTTTCCACAGCACTGCGTTCGTACACAACTAATAAATATTTATTGTTTATTGCATAAAGTGTAACTGTTAGGAATCACACAACACAGGAATCTCTGCGCAGAGGTCTTTAATTCAATAATAAATGTATAAGAGAAAAACACTTAATGTCATCAGATGCAAATATGTATAGGAGAAAAACACTTGGTGATCAGTTGTATGTATGTATGTATAATAGAAAAACTCTCAGTGTCCGTAGGAATGTAATGCAGAGAAAATAACACTAGGTGGGCGGGGCACAGCGGGACCCGTTCGGGAAAGTCACTTGAGTGGGAAACACAGCATAGCCGTAGGACATCCACTAGCACATCCGAAATCCACAATGATGTAATCCTGACGGAGCACAGAGAGATATTCCTGGCAGGGCACAGAGAGAGAGAGATATGTCATCAGAGTCTTCTGCAGAATTACGCGCTGGAAGCGCACTGCGGCAGTCAGAGTCTTCAGCAGAATTACGCGCTGGACAGCGCACTGCGGCTGGACAGCGCAAGGTGTTGAACAGCGCTCGGAGAGTCCACTGACTGAGAGTACACAAAACCTGACTGTTGCCACACCAGTCGGGAAAACCAGACAGCTGAGAAGGTAAGAATCCAGCAGTGATGGGCGAAGGCTGGGAAACTGATCCACAATAGAGAGACCGCGGGGCGGGGAATCTAAAGGGGCAAAGGCAGCAGAGAGCACGGTGAATAATCCAAAATATTAAACTAGACACGACAAGAACTAGACAGAGCTAGCGGGCATGAACACACTAAGATGAACTTGCAAAGAACAAAGGAAACGAGGGGAATTTAAATCAAACCGGATGGGCAATAATAAGGATCAGGTGTGGGTCGCCGGTGAGAAGAGTCAGAGATAATGAGATCACCAGGTGGAAGGCGCGCACGTGTGGAGCTGTCAAAACAAAAACACAACACAAGTGAAACAAAGACAAAGCAGCCAATAAGACCGAAATCATGATAGGAACCACTAGTTCACTTACTCTTCATACTGTACAATATTATTTTATCCTCACATAAAAAACAGCTTCTCAATAAATCCGCAATACCGTTAGCAAACAGACTTGGGCTCTTTGACAACAGCAAGTGGGCGGGTATAAGCAGCTAGTGCACACGTCCACGTCATCAGGTCACGGAAATAACTGTAGAACTACATCTCAGGCGTTTACTGTAGTACATTAAAAATGCCTTCGGTCTTCTGTCTGAATTGCAAAAAGAAGTGACCCTCCACTTAAACGTGTAACCCCGGATTTCCACCGACTGCGTAGCGGCTGCAGATCGGCTCCGCTGCGTTACGGCTCAGCACTCCGCCGTCCGTCAATATCCACCAGTTCCGTATTTGTTGCAGAGCGGCTGCGTGCTGAAGTGACGAGGATCCATGAGGTCTCGCAAATTCACGTGATGATCGCGCGATACCTAGTTCTGTCTCTACCCATTATGCCGTTGAATTATGACGTTTTAACAAACCAGCCCAGATCACAACATGAGATCTCGCGTAGACAGAGCAGTACATCAAATCCATCCAAAATTCAAAAATAAGAAGGCTGCTAAAACATTTATTTATGCTCTATCTTTAATGTATTTATTTGAAACTCCCTCTGGCTCTGTTCCTGTCTATTATTTGTTGTTTCTGTATTAATGACTTTATTTGTGTGTGTTTGTAATGTTTGTATTGCAAAAATTTAATGAAAAAACACGAGTTCTCGCGAATTCAGGTATGATCACGCGATAAAGTCATGGCTCCGCCCTGCGGAGCTGTCCGGCATCCGTCAAAAATAGAAGCTCTGCGTATTTGTGCCGGAGGGCTGCGGATGGCCGGAGCTGTAACGGATTCGGAGCGCAGTCAGTGGAAATACACACATTGACTTGAATGGAAACCGATTGACTCCGCCGCCGTTCTGCAACGGATCCGCAGCCATTCCGCAGTCGGTGGAAATCCGGCGTAAAATTTAAACTGCTCGGTGTTTTAGTTCAACCGTTTGCAGGTTTATCTTACGTTAGTTCAAACTCACTTCTGGATTTTTTTCAGAAACTTTTTGTTTAAAGAATTACATTATTAGGATTATATGAATATTTAATGGTTGCATATTCACTGTGTACTTTTCATATAATGCAGTAATGTTTTACAATTTGATAAAAGTAGCTCATGTTTCATTTCACTGATCTTTGTTTTATATTGTATAATACTTTTTCTAGGAGTAAATGTATGAAGGGTTTCGTTGCAAATCGAGATAACTCAGTTTTTAAAATGTTTGTCAAAACATGTTTATTATTATGTTATCATGTTATTATTTTGTTTTATGGTGCTACTTAGCTGTATTTTTTAAGTTATGAAGATTTAAATCAAAACAAACCAACTGCAGTTGAATTGATATTAATTGGAATGCATAACCAAAAAATCGAGTTATCTCGTTTTGCAACGAAACTCTTCATATACTTAGTGGTACCTCTAACATTTAATTTGTTGGTAATGATGGAAGAAATAGGTTCATATGAATAAATACAGAATAGGTATCATTTTAGAATGTGTTAAAACATCTTTTGGTGGGAAACATGCAGGTAAAATACTGAATATATAAAATACTAATATAGTATACTTGACTGTGCTGTTAGAGGTGTCACGATTCTCTAAATCCTCAATTCGATTACACTTTCGATTCGGCCATGGTTCGATTCAATTCACGGTTTTCACTTTTTAAGAACTGGTTGCTATGCTATTTTTAGACTAGAATTTTATGAAATATAATATCTGACCTTGATCCCAGAGATGCCCTGCCCTGTTAGTCTTGCTACCAGTAGAAAAATATGGTACACCCACATACCTGATTAAACGAAACTTTCCGTCAGATTAACATTCCTGTCAGTACTTTGCACCTTAAAAATGCGCTTTTATTATCGTCAAATGAGATTGTGAGACTATACCTCATTAAGTCATGTTTAAATGCTGTTTTCATAACTCTTAAGCAACTGAAATAAGTTGTTGTGAAACTTAAACGGATACCAGTTCAGAGAAATGACAAACGCTGCTTTGCTGTGCACACAATGTTTTTTGTTTCACATGAAAGGGTAAAGAGCAGCTTACGTGGTGTCTCCTGCATCTGCCATGCTATCTTTTAACTGGCTGTAGCTAGCGAATTTAGAGGAGATTGACTCGCAGCACTCAACACGTGTGTTTTTTTCCACTTGGCAAGCAGACCGGATGTGACATGGGGACGTGTCAGCATCAACAATTCCAATTTTTATTCGAAGTTTGAGGTTGTGACTTTATTTCGATCGATTTTGAAAATGTTCAAAATTAATTATTTTATGTATACAAATATGTGGGCAATATGTTATTATACAGTTTGTTTGTTTGTATGTTATATTATTTATGTCCTATCATTATATCTGAATTTCTTAAAGTATATTTATTAATGTTTAAAAGGTGGGTTCAAGTGTCCTTCAAGTTGTAACTAAATACAATTTTAGAAAATAGCACAGTTAGACACTTAGATTGTCTTAAGTTTGTCTTAACAAAGTACTAAATAATACTTTTTAGTATATTAAGTACAAATTACTGCATGAAAATTGAGAGGTTTTGTTACCTTACAATTGTGCACTTAAATAAAGTGTATTTGACATAATCCTACAGGATAATGTCAGGGTGGCTGTCCACCAGTTGAAGCTCAGTAGAAGTTAGTTGATGCAACAGGACAATGACCTTAAGTATTGTAGTAAATCCACTACAGACTGGCTTAAGAAAAACAAAATGCACCATTTGGAGTGGCCTAGTCAAAGCCCAGACATTAACCTGTGGAATGACCTCAAGAGAGCGGTTCACACCAGACATCCTACAAATGTGTCTGAGTTAAAGCGGTTTTGTAAAGGGGAATGAGCAAAAATTGCTTCTGAACGATGCGCAGGTCTGATTCAGAACTACTGAAAGCGCTTGCTTGAAGTATTTGCTGCCAAATGAGGCTCAACAAGCTGTTAAATCCAAGGGTTCATGTACATTTTCCTCCAGCACTTTGAATGTTTAATGGGGGTTCTCAGAAAAGACACAAGAAACTAGAATTATTTGTGTGTTGTCACCTTATGCGCATTGTGTTTGTCTATTGTTGTGACCTAGATGAGGATCAGATCACATTTTATGGCAAATCACAGTAGCAGGGGTTAAAGCAAAAAAAAATCCTGAGCATGAACTTTTTCCGGGGGCGGGGGTGGACACATTGTTGAAAACATTGTTGAAACTAACTAGTAACGTATCTGCCGTTAACACTTGACAAGCTTATGTCACGCCCCGGGGCTGGCTGCTATTTGCCTAAGCCACGCCCCTTTCCAACTTCCACCTCGAGGAGGTCCCCAAAGCCAACCCAATGACCAGACAACAACGGGAACAGGTAAGTATAAAACAAGTCTTTATTGAATGAAATAATTAAAATGAACTTGGGAATTTGGGGAAGGGGCAATTAAAACTAGTACTCTCGGCTCTGCCCTCCAGGTAGGCCGCGGCCAGAAAGAGTAACACGAAAAGGGGGGGGGACAACAGGGGTCCAAGACACTGCGGGCCGGGGATGTAGGACTCGGGCTCCTGCCTGGTCTTGTCTACTCGTGGTGCCCTCCTTTTTTTTCTCCTGGAGGCAGAAATGAAACAAGATGAGTGTTTAGCTGGTTGTATTCTTCTGCGTACCTTTCTCTCCTTGCGGAGCCTTTCCTCCGTACGTGCTCTGAGGGTTACAACAATGTTCCTTTGGCTCACGGGTATCTCCTTTTCCTGCAGGCTGCTGCAGAAGACCGGGGGGTCAGCCCTACCAGCGGCGAAGGACCTCTTCTCGCCTTCGCTTGGAGCACGGCCGGGTAAGTATAGATTCCTTTCCTCTTTCTTCTCTCCGTTCTTTTCCTCTCCACAGGCGGCGGCTGGGATACAGAGGCACAGTTACTGAGACTTGGGTTACTCTCACCTCTCTGCTGGACACAGCGTGCCGTGAGTACGGGCTTCACACAGTTCCTTCTCGTGTCGCTCACTCTCTTTCTCTCTCTCTTTCCACAGGCAACAGCTGGGACACAAGAGGCACAGTTACTTGGACTTGGTTTGCTCTCACCTCTCTGCTGGACACAGCGTACAGTAAGTACGGGTTTCACACAGTTCCTTTTCGTGTTGCTCACTCTCTTTCTCTCTCTCTTTCCACAGGCAACAGCTGGGACACAAGAGGCACAGTTACTTGGACTTGGTTTGCTCTCACCTCTCTGCTGGACACAGCGTACAGTAAGTACGGGTTTCACACAGTTCCTTTTCGTGTCGCTCACTCTCTTTCTCTCTCTCTTTCCACAGGCAGCAGCTGGGACACAAGAGGCACAGTTACTTGGACTTGGTTTGCTCTCACCTCTCTGCTGGACACAGCGTACAGTAAGTACGGGTTTCACACAGTTCCTTTTCGTGTCGCTCACTCTCTTTCTCTCTCTCTTTCCACAGGCAGCAGCTGGGACACAAGAGGCACAGTTACTTAGACTTGGTTTGCTCTCACCTCTCTGCTGGACACAGCGTACAGTAAGTACGGGTTTCACACAGTTCCTTTTCGTGTCGCTCACTCTCTTTCTCCCTCTCTTTCCACAGGCAGCAGCTGGGACACAAGAGGCACAGTTACTTAGACTTGGTTTGCTCTCACCTCTCTGCTGGGCACAGCGTACAGTAAGTACGGATTTCACACAGTTCCTTTCCGTGGCGTTCCACTCGTTCCAACTTTGCACAGCACGTTCCTTGTTCCTAACAAACAGATCCCGGAATATATTAACTCATTCACCGCCATTGACGAGTTATCTCGTCAATTATGAGTTAATATTTAACTAATAAATACGCTTTTCTGGACGAATTTTAAAGTGAAAAAATACCGCTTTTATCCAAACCGAATTTATCAAAAACGGAAGTTAAAAAGATTTAATGATTTATTTAACTGCCTTTATGTTTGATAGTCATTCTGAGTCTGATCTCTAACATAAATTCCTTTACAAAAACGCAATTTTTTAAGCTTATTGCTCAAAATGTTGTATTTTTGAAGAGAAATATCCATATTTCAGTGGTTAAATTAAGTGGAAAAAGTAAATATATAATGAAACGTTTTTTCCCCATTTTGTTTGTTTGTTTGTTTGTTTATTGTTTGTTTGAAAGCAGAAGGTGTGTTCTTTATTTGGATATAATGTGTATGTTTATATATTTATAGAAGATAATTTTTCCTGCAAGGAATTTTGTGAAACTTTTGTTAAAATCACAAAAATGCAGGTGGGCAACTTTTCTCAAAAAGGCAGGCGGTGAATGAGTTAATTTTGGTTACACAGGGTGGCGGACTTACGACACTGATGTCTTCGACGCGTCAGCTGGAGTAAGCGATTCTCATGTGGCGTCGGGGACAAACCCTCTCGACAAGCTCGGCGGTTGCGGGGAGGGGGAAACGTCGTACTGTCTCACCGGGCCGAGCGCTGCCCTTTCCTCACCCTCCCCAGGCGTTCAAATACGGGACAGGGGCGCTCTTTTGACGAGACCTCGGGACAGACGGGATTTTCCACTCCTCTCTTCTGCAACGGTGTTACAGCCTTGCCTATTTTCTCTTTTGTTTAAGATTGCAGGTTCCTCCTTGATGGGCGGGACTCCAGGGTTGATTATTGGCACCTGTTGCACCCTATTTAAGAAGCTAATGGAGCTGTGATCATTCTCTCTCATTTTTGTGTGTTTGTTTGAAGAGTGGGTTGATATTTTGTGTTCTCATTTGTTTTCCACAGCTCCACAAACCCCAAATTCTAACAGTTATTTGATTTGATTCTTTTGTTATTCTTTAATATTTTGACCCTAGACATTTTTTGATTAATTTGAAATAAATTTATAACTTTATTGGAACTTATTTTTGTCCAAGTGTCCTCTTTATGTTGTGACTTTGAGCCGGGTCGTAACATAAATTGGGGGCTCGTCCGGGATCAAATTCTGGTTTGAAGTTGGGGTTTTGTGACTTGTTTTTCAAGTTTTTTTTAGAGTGGAGCATGGAAAAGGTTCATAGTTATTGGATTAATAGAGGACTCCGGTTAGGTAGAGTGGTCCAGCTGGGTTGCTAGACAATCCTTCCAACGGAGCACTGTTTGTTTTGTTAGTTTGTTTTGTTAGTTTGTTATTTTTGAAGGTATCCCGGGTGGAGATTTAATCTCTGTTGGGGGTGCGCTATTCAGGGCCTGGTGTTTTACCAGGTGACATGAAGTTCAGCGTTTAAAGTGGCCCCGAGCCTGGTAAGCCTTTGAAGATTAGAGAGGTCAGTTTTTTTTTTTTTGTGTAGTGTTTTACCGGAGTTGTTCTCTAGTGTCCATGCCAATTGGTGTGGTACTTTGAATCAATGGCTAGTGTTGGGAACTTGTGAATTTTGTTTTTGAGAGAGCATTTTCTTTCATCCCCACTTTCTTCAAATTTGTAAGTAATTTTACACCAGTAACAAATGTAAGTAGTCAATAGTTAACATGCAGTTTTGTGGTAGCTACCTTGTTAAAGATTGTCAGCAGTTCAGGAGCGATTGCGTGACTTATTAATTAATCTCTTTCTTTGTAAGAGTATTATATTGTTAGCATGTTACTTGCGGAGAGGGTTTTGTTAAACCTTTGTATTTGTTCTCCATAGAGGAGATAAGGTGACTGATTCTGATTTGTTAATTGGTGTAGATTAAATTACCATTAAGTAGCTTTGTGGAAATGGAGTTGTGTATAAGTTAAATCTTTTTTTGGTGGAGTATATTTGAAGGATATTGTTCTGATTTGTGTGAACTCCTAAAGTGGCTACTTGTTTGAAAACTTAGAGGTTTTTAGCAATGGCTTCCAATGCGGAAGAATTTCTAAAAGAACCTTCAGTGGAAGCGCTTGAGAAGTGCACTAAAGAGCAGCTTTTGTTGGTTGCTGCTCATTATAATATAGAGCTCACTAACAGTGATAAAAAACTTAAGGAGTCTATCTTAAAGAACTTAAAGGGCACTTTAGAGGAAAAAGGAGTTCTAGTTGCAAAGTTACATGTTCCAAGTAACACTGACAGTGAAGTAAAGCTAAAAGAGATGGCGTTACGAGAAAAGGAGTTAGAATTGGAGGCAGTGAAGTGTCGCTTGGAACAGGATAGAATAGCTTTGAAAGAAAAGGAGTTGCACAGAGAACTTGAGTTGAAGAAATTGGAGAGCCAAGAAAGGGAGTGTGAGCGTGCCTTTGTCCTTAAAAAAATGGAGTTAGATTTGGCAGGTAGGACACCTGAGGGTCAGGCCCCTGTTTCACCATTTGTAGTACCCTCAGAGTCTTCTCAAAGTGTAGGGCAAACTTTTGATATTGGTAAGCATATTAAAATGGTTCCTCCATTCTCTGAAAAAGAGGTAGAGAAGTATTTCTCTCACTTCGAGAGAGTCGCTACTTCATTGAAGTGGCCAAAAGATGTTTGGACGTTGCTTTTACAGTGTGTGCTTACAGGTAAAGCTCAAGAGGTATATTCATCACTTAGTTTAGAACAGAGTGCTGTGTATGATACTGTTAAAACTTCTATTCTTCATGCTTATGAGCTAGTACCTGAAGCATATCGCCAACGTTTTCGAAATTACATCAAAAGTGATAGGCAGACCTTTGTGGAATTTGCTCGGGAAAAGGAGAACATGTTTGTTAGGTGGTGTGCTTCTAGGCAAGTGGAGACTAAAGAACAGCTTAGTGACTTGATTCTCTTAGAGGAGTTTAAAAATTGTGTCCCAGCAGTCCTTGCTACATATTTAAATGAACAAAAGGTTTCCAAATTGTTTGATGCAGCTGTTATGGCTGATGAGTTTGCTTTAACCCATAAGGGGTTATATGGAAACCATAACCCAAGAAGAAATTATCAGAGTCATAGTAAGGCTGTTGTGGCAGGATCTGACTCTGTTCCAACTTCTTCTAGCAAGCTTAGTGCTGTTCCTTCTAAGGCAAACATCATCTGCTTTTACTGCAAGAAGCCAGGGCATAAGATATCAGAATGTTTTGTTCTTGGTAAAAAAGCAAAATCTACCAAGCCAGTTGGATTGGCTTCTGCAAGCCATTTTCCAAAAAGTGCTGAGTGTTTTGGGGTTCAGTCTTTGAAGTTTGGAGACTTGGGTAGTGACTGTTTAACAGATTATGCTCCTTTTCTTACAACAGGAGTTGTGTCTCTACCAGGGCAAGAAAGTGGTGTTCCAGTGAGTATTCTTAGAGATACAGGAGCCTCACAGTCTTTATTACTTGAGGGAATTTTGCCTCTCTCTAACCAGACTGCTACAGGAGCTCAAGTGTTGGTAAGAGGAGTTGAAATGGGTTGTGCTGTTGTTCCTCTACATAGCATTGAGATAAAATCACCATTAGTGTCTGGTCAGGTAGTGGTGGGTGTACGATCCTATTTGCCAATTGAAGGGGTTTCATTTATTTTAGGCAATGATTTGGCTGGTGTTAAGGTCACACCTAATGCTCAAGTTATTGAGGTCCCTATGTCAAGTGAGAACTCTGATCTGTCTCAATCTTTTCCTGATGTTTTTCCAGTATGTGCTGTGACTCGTGCTATGTCTAAACAGACTTTTAAATCCACAGATAAAAAGGGAGCAGATTTTAATTTCGATCTGGCGGATACCTTTTTGATGGAGTTTGATGAAAAGAAGCGAGATGAAGTTGTGCCTGTTGAATCTTTTATAGGTAAGGCAGAGCTAGAAAAATCTCAGGAGATTCCTCCTAAAGAGACTGCAATTACCAGAGATCAACTCATTTTAGAGCAGAGTAAGGATTCTTCTTTATCTTCTCTGTTGGAAGAAGTAAGCACTGAACAAGAGGTAAATGAATTGTCATGTGGTTATTTCCAAAAGGATGGGGTCCTAATGCGAAAATGGCGCCCACAATCATTATCTAGACAGGATGAGTGGGGAAATGTCTTTCAGATTGTGGTACCTCAAGTTTTCCGTAAAGACATACTCAAGTTGGCACATGACTGTAGCATGGCAGGACATCTTGGTGTGAATAAGACTTATAATCGTATATTGCAAAATTTCTATTGGCCTGGTCTAAAACAAGATGTTGTAGCATATTGCAGGACCTGCCATGTTTGTCAGGTAGCTGGTAAACCTAATCAGACTATACCTGTTGCTCCTTTGCATCCTATTCCAGCTTTTGAGGAGCCATTTGCCAGAGTTTTAGTAGATTGTGTTGGTCCATTGCCTAAAACCAAACATGGGAACCAATACTTACTAACTGTTATGTGTGCTTCTACTCGCTTTCCAGAGGCTATTCCTTTAAGAAAGATAACAGCTCCCGTGGTAGTGCAGGCCTTGCTAAAGTTTTTTTCAATGTTTGGGCTTCCTAAGACTGTTCAGTCTGACCAAGGATCCAATTTTATGTCTGGGATTTTTGGACAGGTGTTGGATCAGTTAGGAATTTCACATTGTCATTCTAGTGCTTACCATCCAGAGTCCCAAGGGGCTCTCGAGAGGTTTCATCAAACCTTGAAAACCATGTTAAAAACCTACTGTCTTGAGTTTCAGCGGGACTGGGATGAAGGAGTACATCTCATGCTTTTTGCGGCCAGAGAAGCTGTGCAAGATTCTTTGGGGTTTAGCCCTGCTCAATTGGTCTTTGGACATAATGTCCGGGGTCCTTTGAAATTGTTGAAGGAAAAGTGGCTGGCTGAGGTAACAGATTCTTCCAACTTACTGGACTATGTTAGCCATTTTCGATATCGGCTTAGTAAAGCCTGTGAAATTGCCAATTCTAATCTTGCTACCTCGCAGAAAAAGATGAAGGCCTGGTATGATAGGCGGGCTAAAAAGCGATCTTTTTCGGTTGGGGATCGAGTTTTGGCTTTGCTTCCTGTCCATGGTTCTTCGTTGCAGGCACGTTTTTCAGGGCCTTACACAGTTGAACGCAAGGTTGGTGATCTTGACTATGTCATTTCTACTCCAGGCAGACGAAAGAAAAGTCGTCTCTGTCATATTAATATGCTGAAGGAGTATTTTACTAGAGAAGGGAGTTTTGATTTAACCAAGAAGATGGTGGTGTTACCTTGTACTCCGGTAGTTTCAGAAGGACTCAGTGAAGTGACGGTTCCTACACCTCGGTTAAATAATTCTGAAATCTTGATTGATCTTGAGGCTTCTCTATCTTATTTGCCTCAAGTTGAAAGATCTGTTCTTGTAGAGCTGATTCGCTCTTATGAACCACTGTTTCCAGATGTGCCTAACCAAACTAATCTTGTAGTGCATGATATTGATGTTTCAGGTGCTGCCCCCGTGAAGCAACATCCCTACAGGGTGGGTCCTGAAAAGCGTGCACTGTTGAGTAAGGAAGTGACTTATATGGTTGAACATGGAATTGCTGTACCAAGCCAAAGTGCCTGGAGTTCTCCATGTATTTTGGTGCCAAAGTCTGATGGGTCTATGAGGTTCTGTACAGATTTTCGTAAGGTTAATGCTCTAACCAAAGTAGATTCTTATCCATTACCCCGATTGGATGATTGCATTGACCGGGTGGGTCCTGCCAGGTATGTAACCAAGTTAGATCTTTTAAAAGGTTACTGGCAGGTTCCCCTCTCGGACAGAGCCAAAGAGATTTCAGCATTTGTTACTCCAGATGGACTATGGGAATATCAGGTTATGGCTTTTGGAATGCAAAATGCTGCATCTACCTTTCAAAGGTTAGTTAACCAAGTAATATCTGGGTTAGACAGTTGTGAAGCCTATCTGGATGATATTGTATATAGCTCTGACTGGAGTAGTCATGTAGCTCAGCTTAAAGCTCTCTTGGACCGTTTGTTGGCTGCTAATCTGACCGTTAACCTCGCCAAGTGTGAGTTTGCCAAAGCAACCATTACATATCTGGGCAAAATTGTGGGGCAAGGTCAAGTTCGAACTATTCGGGCTAAAGTTGAAGCTATAGATAACTTCCCTGTTCCTCAGCCTCGTAAAGATCTAAGGAGATTTTTGGGAATGACCGGCTATTATCGTGCCTTTTGTCCCAATTTCGCTAGTGTAGTGAGTCCTCTAACAGACTTGTTAAGTCCAAAAATTGACTTTGTGTGGACAGACAGTTGCCAGCAGGCATTTGATAATGCCAAGGCCCTGTTAGTTAATGCCCCTATCTTGGCAGCGCCAAATTTTAAAAACGCTTTCAAACTGGCAGTAGATGCAAGTGAAAATGGGGCAGGAGCAGTTCTTCTGCAGGACGATGATCAAGGTATTGAACACCCAGTTTGCTTCTTTTCTAAGAAGTTTAATTCCCATCAAAGAAACTATTCTGTAATTGAAAAGGAAGCTTTGGCAATGATTTTGGCAATTCAGCATTTTGAGGTTTATTTGAGTAGTGGCAACCCAATTGAAGTGATGACTGATCATAATCCGCTAGTTTTTTTGCAGCGAAGTTGCAACTCTAACCAGCGGTTGATGAGATGGAGTCTCTTTTTGCAGTCTTTTCCTTTACAAATTCATCACATCAAAGGAAAGGAGAATGTTTTAGCCGATGCACTGTCTCGCGTATGATATCGTTCTATACTCCTGTTTTTTTTTGTAAATATTTTCTTTTGATACATTTGTTTATTAATTTATTATTTGTTTAATAATTTATTGTGTTAAATAATTTGGGTTATTTAACATTTTGTTGATGGAGGTGTTACAGCCTTGCCTATTTTCTCTTTTGTTTAAGATTGCAGGTTCCTCCTTGATGGGCGGGACTCCAGGGTTGATTATTGGCACCTGTTGCACCCTATTTAAGAAGCTAATGGAGCTGTGATCATTCTCTCTCATTTTTGTGTGTTTGTTTGAAGAGTGGGTTGATATTTTGTGTTCTCATTTGTTTTCCACAGCTCCACAAACCCCAAATTCTAACAGTTATTTGATTTGATTCTTTTGTTATTCTTTAATATTTTGACCCTAGACATTTTTTGATTAATTTGAAATAAATTTATAACTTTATTGGAACTTATTTTTGTCCAAGTGTCCTCTTTATGTTGTGACTTTGAGCCGGGTCGTAACAAACGGTAAGTAACACACAGATGACAATATCCACACTAGTGACTCGTAATCGTACTCACACAACCGTACTACTCCAGCACTTCACCGCCACTCCTAGACCCACTCCAATGTCAAGGACCGGAATCGTTCTGAACACCACACGGTTACTCTCTACCTGGGGCGTGCTCACGACATATGATTAGTGGCCACACTGAGACCGACAGCCTCCTCGTTCTCCCTCGACGAGGCGTACGAAGGCGGGGGTTTTGTCTGACAAGACACACAGCAATACACAGCACCACGTCAAAAGTGAAAATTCCACAGCACAAAGACTCACCCACCACGATCCAGTGTACACTTAAGATGCCCGCCTTTCTCCACTTCGCCGGGGTCTGTTCGGCAATGGTTAATACGGCCCAGTCGGTAGATGCGTCGCCGTGGCTAGCCCCAGCCAATGTTCCTTAGGCTCTCCCACCACGCTAATTTAGGGGTAGGGACGTCCTCCTTCACTTGGAGATAATCGCTTTCACAACAATTTATCCACACAATGCATATTCAGCTCAGTGTGTTATACTCACGGATACTATCAACCTTGGTTCCAACTGTCCTTTGTTCTAATTCACCCGGCGATCGCCTCGGTCACACACACAGGACGTCTCTTCTCCTAGCGGAGTTACACAGCAATATCATGCATCTCAATGTTCTCCATGCAAAAATACACTCACGCTTTCTCTACTTCCTCTTCGTTATTGCGTCTCAGTTTCCAATGCTTCCGATCTTGCTTCAACCCTTAAGGTGTCCAAAGTCCACGCAGTCATATAAGCTCCAGCCAGAGGGAGAGATAAACAGCCCACAGCCAACGTACTGGAGGATACAAACGCAGCGCTTCACACTGCACACAACGAACCCCAAACTGTGATTTTAGCTGTTCTTAAATACCGCCTTTGTTTAGCGTATCCTCCAATCATCGATCACTCTGCTTAACTAGACACAGCTGCACTCGATTTGTTGATTTTCCCTCTCGCGGCGCTACCGGAAGTCCGGTGTTCCTCTTTTCCGGCCCGGTGGGAAACCTTCCGGGCGGAACCAAAGTTCCCTAACTTTGGTTCCGCCCCTGAAAAGATCGAAGGCAAAGCACTGCTACTTGGGCGGAGTGATTTGCACAACTCTGACCGAACTCTCTGCTCCTCACCAGGGGGCTTCTCAGGTGCTGTGAGCAAATCACTCCACCCAAGTAGCAGTGCCTTGCCTTCTGAAAATATAGTTCCCAGTATCTATACTGTTAAAAGATAGCTGTGTCTCATATCACCTTGTTATTTGTACACGGTGTGACGATAGAAATCACAACACATAAATAGGAAAATGTTTTCCGTTATTTTGTCACTTTTTGGGAGCAGTATGCTGGCTTAAGCCATTCACTTCCAGTCTTTGTGCTAAGCTAAGCTAGCGGAGGCTGTGTCAGAGTAACAGCACGCACGGAGATGAGAAAGGTATGTATGGACTTATTTAACTCTGGGAGATATGGTGAATAAGCTGAATTCCCAAAATCTGGGCGTGTTCCTTTAACTCTTTCACCGCCAGCGTTTTTAAAAAAAGTTGCCAGCCAGTGCCAGCGTTTTTCATGATTTTCACCAAAGTTTAATGCCTTCCAGAAAATGTTCTTCTTTAAATATATAAACATACAATATAACAAATGAAAGAACAGACCCTCTGCTTTCAAACAAAAAAACCCGTTTCATCCTACCTTTAGTGGTTCTTTTGCAATCAGCTTTTGAATATGGGTAGGTTTTTGCAAAAACACCATATTTTGAGCAAAAAGCAGAGATAATTCCATTTTTGTGACGGAATTTTCATAGAGATCCCATTCAGAGCGATCTTTAAAACAGACACGGACATGCAGCAGCTTGCCATAGGGCAATACTTCCGGGTTTAAAAAGTTGCGGAAGCCACCTGGTGGATAATAGCGGTATTGCGGAAAGACGGAAAATCTCGTCATTGGTTGGGGAAGCGTTTTCTCTTAATTGACGAGATATCTCGTCAATGGCGGGGAAAGAGTTAATAAATCCCTCCTAAAACGTGCTAGCTTACGTTTGTCAACATTGCCTTTACGGCTCTTTCTGCCTCCAGCTAAGCCCCGCCCACACAAATACTCACAATGTTTACTAACTGTGAAAGGGTCTATAGGGCATTTGGATGATCATTTTCAATTGCTACTTTCCATTTATCTTTTTGTGAGCGGCAGCCGCGTAGGCTTTAACCTATCACTGAACAGATTATTAACAACCAATCATAGAACATTTTACTGAGATCAAAGTGTGGTGTTGAAAAGATTTCATTTAATGTTTGTTGGTATCTGTTGGAGTTGGTACTTGTTGGACCAGTGTGAATTGGCCTTAAGGGGAGCGACTGATACAGCATAGTATCGAGATTCTTCCCGTAGTGATACAGAATCGTTACGAAGAAGAATCAATCTTTTATTATGTAAATAGTGTGTGAGAATTTAACTTTTTGATAGAATAATAAAATCAGTCCTCAAGATTGGTGGTGTTACGTTTTTTTAAAAGTCTGCAGGGTTGGGGACAGCGTGCAGCGGGAAGTTGGTAAATAAAGATGGTGCACTGAAAAAAGAAATAAAAAAAACATCCGCGAAAGATGAGTTGATCAGCTTAAACGTCATACAAATCCACTGCTTCAAATATATAATCCATCTCACCCGCCGCTTACACGTACCAGAATTTTTTCTGACTTTCATCTTGAGTTTGTTTCGCCTCAATTTCTGTTTCACGAGTTTGCAATTTGCATTAACATGTAATGAATATGGGTAATATAATGATAAAGCATATTAGGCGTGCTGTCCGAGGGGAGGGCACCGAGCTCTGAATTTTTGCCCGAACCCAGAGAACTCCCACCTCTTTAACCGGAAGACAAGTACTCGCTGAGGGTGAGGCGATGGGGTGGAGGAGGGATGCTGCAAAAACTGTCATGAACGAAGGTATAAGACGTCCATTTAAATTTGTGTATTAAATAGCGAATTGCATGCGAGCCAAATCATGGGTCGTGATCAGTACAGATCATGAATCAACTGTGATACGTCACACCATTATACCCTATTGCATGTTAATGCAAACTCGTGAAATGAAGTTTATTTAACTAAGTTTGGGAAGAGCATATGATTCAATCTAACATTGAAAAGAGGTCTCTTGGTACATAATGGTAAGGATCATCACCTAATTAATTTACTAATCAAAAGTTTATTTTCTGTCAATAATGTATATTAGATCCAGCACTTTCACAGCAGTTTGTCATTAAGGAGTTTTAGAAACTTTGGACAAAAAATATCCGCTGTATAATTGGGACGTACAAACATCAAGAATCATAGTATGAATCTCAACCATGGTGACAATTAAATAAAAAACTTCATGCTGCAATGCATGCTGGGTATTAACACATTACAAATCTCATTCAGGATTCCCAACATGCACTGCAGCATGGATAAATAAGGATTTTTTAAACAATTTTATTTGTCATTTTTTGTCCAAAGTTTCTAAAACTCCTTAATGACAAACTGCTGTGAAAGAGCTGGATCCAATATACATTATTGACAGAAAATAAACTTTTGATTAGTAAATTAATTAGGTGATGTCTTTACCATTATGTACCAACCACCACAGAATTACACTATTAAATTTACATGTTCATAACAAATGTGGTGCCTGTGTTGGTGTGTTAGTCCTGAAAATATTTTTTTTTTGTACATATTTCCTGTTTTTACTGTTTGTATCTTAATAAAATAAATTGAAAAATAAATGTGAATGGACATAAAAACATCTAAACAACAAGTCTGGTGGTGGTGGCCTTTTGCACAGTACTGTACATGGAACGGAAACAACTCTCTCACTGGTTTTAAAACCCTGCACGCATAACACCCTCTCTAGTGCAAGGAAAAATTGGAGCTGCGCACATTACAAGCTCATGTGCGAGGAAAAGTTTGAGCGCAAGCGCACTTGAAGTACGAGCCGCACGCATAACAAGCTCAGGTGCAAGGTACCTGTAATGTCCAAGCACAATACAAGCTCTCTCACAAAGGAGAGAAGAACTTACAGTAGGAGCATTTTATACTTGCCTGTTTATTCTCTGACTTTTGCTTAATTAATTGCTGCATTAGATGCTGCCCAGTCTTTATTTCAGTTTTCCTCACTTTTGATGGCTGAAAAAATCGACAGACATGTAACAGAAACAACAAGAAACTTTACCCTAAATATGTGTGAATGTGTGATGCCAATCACGTATCTTAAAATTACAGAAAGGACTTTCAAATTAATTGTACTTACCAAAGCTGAGTAGACAGTTTCACTTACATCATCTATCAGTTTTTTTGGTTTTACAACTTTTCGTTTACCAGTCACATCAGTGCTAGGTTTAATCCTCTTTCTTTAAGTAGGTTTTCATCCAGGCGTGACTCTATAATATACAAATACAAGTCAACAATAGGGTTTTCAGTTAATTGAGCTTAGTAGTTGATATTTTCTAGCATTAATATCATTTTAAAAGTAAAAACATATACTGGAACTATAAGGCTAAAGCAGAATGTCAGCACAACCTCTGACAGCTTCCACACAACACAGGAAAATTGGATATGCCTCAGCTGCGGGGGTTAGTTCAATCATCCTTCAGTTAATGCATGCACACGGGGAATACATAAAGACATTTTCAATTTCAAACATACCCGTGTAAATGTATGTCACACAACCACTTTCTGGAATATTCTGCTGGATAACTTGCTGAATCCAACACAGAATGTCAATCAAATTCATCGAACATTATCCAAAAAGAGATTTATTTGGGGATATTATATGATATTTAAGATGTTATTGTAATGTTTTAGTAAGACTAATTTCCTTTTTTACCACGTTCATTGGTCCAGCGGGGTTATGCGTGTCTCGCGAAGAGGTGTTTGACGACATGCGGCGGTAGAGGACATCGAAGTACCGCGAGAGCCGGCTGGGATCATAGGGAGAAAAAAGGAGCTGTCCGCTCTCGACTGACTCTCGCGGTACTTTGTCGTCATATGATGATCAGTCTGGGCAGTATCGCAAGTTCAACACACAAAAACATACTATTTCTGTAGGTGTTCAACAATTCGTCGACAATTACTGGGATAGACGAAATCTACGTTGATGACACTTGTCAGTATAAATAGGCCTACATGTACAAGCGAGACAAAAGTAGTTTTTTGCAGCAGCTCTCAATATGAATCTTTACAATTCACAGCAGGTAGATTATGAGCTGGACCTTTTTAATGCCAATGTCCAAACCATAAACAAATAACCCTTATAAACTCATATTTTTAATAAACAGCTGTTTTTTATTATTTTGCTTGTTGTAACAATTAGTTTCAGTGCTGTCCGTGTCGATATGGGTTAAGTCTCATAACAAAGAGAGCGATGTTTTCGCGTAGTAATTAATGTTAAAATAACAAATACAACCCAGCATAAAATACGAACATACAAGTATTGCACAAGCACTATAGTAATGTAAGTAACGTTCTACTGGACTTACCAGCAAAATACACGACTCTGGCAACGAACTGAGATGTCTGGTTTTTCCCGGTCGGCCAGTTGACAATCACTTCCTTCGAGAAGTCCCATTCCCTGTTATTTAATGTTTCTACATGGATGTTTGTTTCCTCAATGTAACTCGACAGACCTATTTCAACAGTTTTTTCCTCAAAAAAAATCAAATAAACTAAAACGCATCATATTTAACACGGCTAGTTTGCGATTGACAGTTGAAAGTTGGAGGTTAAATTAAAAAAGTGCGCGAAAACTGAGAGAACCACCAATCAGAGAGGTCGTCGTTACTATGGAAACAGCAATAAACACAAGCAGTTTTGTGCCGAGTTGCTGTCATCTAGTGGTAGGTGATAAATACACAAAAAAAATATTACAATAAAAATATAATAATAATAGGCTATATATATGTAGATTTGTTGACTTGTTTGTTTACTTTAATTTTTAGCTAACTTTCCACACAGATAAAAAAACAGAAATGGAGCCTCCCAAAAAGAGGGGACGGTAAAAAAAATATCTGAAAAATTCATCTCTACCTGTCTCCAGACAGACAAGAGACAACTGGAATTTTAAAGGATTAACAGTGGTAATTTGTGTGTGATAACATAATTTTATGTAATAAAATATTCACTTTTATACTTTAATTTTTTAAAACTACTTTAAAAGACAAATATGAACATCAAGTTTTTTTGTGGGGGGGTCTTTTGGTTGGCTGAAAGCCCCTGGACTTAATAGTGTCTATTTGATAGGGTTTTGGAATAAAGGAGGAAGGAATTGAAGAAAATGAAGTGAGGAGAGAGACTCTGGAATGTGACATTTGCGAGGAAGGCATTTATGATGAGGTACATTAATTTTATAAATAAAATAATAAAAATGTAAACATATCACAAAAGAAATAATGGAAACATAAAGCCATAAGTCTCAAGTGGTTGTCATCCACATTTCAAGTTAAAAATCACAAAAAAATTAGGTTTGTGTCATTTTCTAGTGGTTTTACCAACAACGGCCACTAGGTGTCAACGGTTACATAACAAATTAATAACTTACTGTCACTGCATTATTATTACTGCTAAACCGTTTTGAAATATGAAACTACATTCTTAAAGCTTTCAAATGATATATAGTTTGTCAACATTTTTGTGGATTTATACTAGGATATAGTGTTATGAATATTTAGAATTAATTTCTATCGGGGTGGGTCATGTAACAAAAAACTGTCACTACATTATTTCTATCATCAGATGACCTCGGAAAACGAAAACAACACTCTGAGAGCTTTACAGTGATATATAGTTTATCAAGATTTTGGGGGATTAGAGTAGGGGTTTGGTGTTATAAATATGTAAAAACAAATTGGGTCAACATGTGGGCCCGTGATCTTTAAGAAACTGACTCTTAATACGCTATTTCGGTCTCAAAATGGTGATGATACATGACAACTACACTCCTAGAGCTTTCCAATATAGTTTGTCATGATAGATAAAAATGTACATAAAAAATATTGGAGTAAACTTAGGTGTCCCATATACAGGACGGGCAACAGTTCTAATGCCTAAGCACATTTTCTTTCACGTTTACACAAATAAACAATTAAAATATTAACCAGTTCTTTCTCTCATTATTTTCACAAAGAACTTGGAAGAGGCTGGAGATTGCTCAACCAAGGTATTATAACATTGTTTATTCAAGTATTTAATTGCTGCCAGGTTGTATGACACAACTGTATAACATTACTTGTTATTTCAAATGTATCACTTTCAGGATGAATATGAGGTTGAGGAGCTGATTGTGGAAGACATGGAAACAGGACATTTGAATGGAAACAACGAGGTACATTTTTAAGTTGAGAGAAAAATCTACATTTTAAAAATGAAGTTATGTTAAAAAAATAGAACCATGTAAACATCCGTTAAAAATAACAAATTATGTGTTATTTTTTTACTACTATAAATCTGGCAATTCAGTGTACTTTCAATTTCAATTACCTTTTCTTAAACCCACAGTGGCAGTATGTCCCCCCCTAACTTCATGTTAACATGGAACCAAAACAGATATTTAGTATGTCTTGGTCTTATAGTATTCATCAGTTCCCATTATTCAAAAAGAAAACCCTGTTTGTTTTTAGCGAATAAATAAACAAACAAATAAATATCATATTCAGTCCTATCTGCTGTAAAACTGAGTTCATTGTTGTTGATGAATCCCAAAACATTTTTTTCCCCTAGACAAATAGTCCATCAATTTGTGGGTCCCATGATGCAGAACAGGCAACGCCTGATGATTACAGCATTTGTCCTCCGCCACAAAATTACTGGAGCAGCTCTCCAAGATCTCCTTACCCTTCTTAATGAACTGATGCCTGGAGTAGCACCCCATACTCGCTACATGTTTGAGCAAACGCTAACAGGTGTGCATGGTGAAATGGAACTGCATTTTTATTGTCCATCTTGTACTGAGTATATAGGAGAGACTGGGGAGGGTGTGTGTAAGAATGCTAACTGCAAGTTCCAATATAATTTGACTACCCTAAAAAAAATGGAAACTTCTTTATCTATTTACCACTGGCATCACAATTAAGAGATCTCTTAGAAAATTCAGAAATTTTCTCAAAGCTTGGCAGGTCCCAGAGTTACAGTGATGATGCAGTTTCTGACATTTTTGATGGAAGTGAAATGCGAAAAACAATGCTTAACAATAACATAAGTGAGACAGATCTAACTCTGCTTTGGAATTGTGATGGTGTTCCCATTTTTTAGTCATCAGGGTATTCCATTTGGTCTTTACAATGTGTTGTCAACGAATTGCCACCTGAAAGCAGAAAAAAGCATGTTCTTTGCATAGCATTATGGTTTGGTAGGTCATCACCCAATATGACAACTTTTTTCACTCCTGTCATCGATGAATCCAAGATGCTTACCACACAGGGCTTCACCTGGCAAAATCCTGTTACACATTCACCTGTCACCTCCCGAGCTTTTCTTCTCACTAGTGCATGTGATGCAGCTGCACGGCCCAGACTGAAAAATTCCATTCAGTTTAACGGGAAATTTGGTTGCGATTGGTGTCTTTATTGCGGTGAAACAGTTGAAAAAGGAGCGGTGTTGGTCCGTGTTTACCCTTTAGGATCCCTGAGCCGCGGACACAGGACCAGTGGGAAAATGATGCTATAGCTGCAAATATCACTCCTGTAAATGGTGTGCGTGGCCCTTGCCAGCTTTTGTTCTTGCCCTCATTCAACATAGTGAAAGGTTTTGTGCCAGACTACATGCATTGTGTGCTGCTAGGTGTGGTTAGGCAATGGGCCACTCTATGGTTAGATCCACAATACAGTCAGTGTCCATGGTATCTTGGTAGACACACACAAACTATTAAAGCAGACATATCATGCTTTTAAATCTGTCCTTTTTACATATAAATCATCTATTTGTGGTCTATATAAAGCGAAACTGCAATGCTTGGGTCTGAATTCCTCATTATTTTAGCCCCACAGGCCCCCTTTCTACCCCTTTTCTGATGTGCATCTGAGAGCAACTCGTTTTGGTACTGTCTTTTTAAATGCACGTCATACCCTGCCCCCTCTCCAGGTTGCAGAGGTGACACTCGGTTAAACTCCACCCCGTTCAGCCATTTTTGTAGTTTTATAGCAGAGATACGATTATCTAGCGGCACAGAAACTTTTTATTCACTCGTTATTCACAAAATGTCAACAACGGAAGACTTGTCCATCCAGCCTTACATGTTCGCGCCAGAGTCGGAAATGGAGCGAGATGAAAATGAAGACGACGAACCTGCAGAACAACGACTTCATATGGAGGTATCGCAATGGTGTGTTAATGCCGGCTGTCTTATTTCAGAATATTAACAATTATAAAGTTGACTATTACTCTTAGTTAATTGTAAGTTGTTGTAATATGCTATAACTTAATTCCGGGTTGATGACGACATGCGACATCCGCAGGCTGCAGCCTTCGGATTGAGAAACAGCACTGCTAAACCATGACGACTGTGTACTTTACTGTTTTTAAAGTTATTTACAGCTTACCGAAGTGCTCTGCTCGTCGTCTCCAAAGATAGAAGTAATTGACCCCTCAATCAGACGAAGTCTATCGGCAAATCCTACTTTATACTGGTGGAGGTTGGTGAAATAGTTATCCTTGAAGTGCTTCGCGCACTAAAAAATGACATTTCCGTGAAAAATAAAACTCAACCAGGCACAGGTTCAACAACCGAACATTTTGATTTACTCTCTCGTAACTTCTGCATCCTTGAGCTTGGACTACAATATCGCAGCGAGAAATTGAAAATGGCGGATTGCTCGTAGTGTTGGGCTGGAAGTCGATGTTCTTAAATACTGTGACGTAATTGTTCAAAAACGTAATAGATAATAGAAAAATCAGAACCGGTTGGAAAATATGACCAAAACAGAATATAAAGATATCAACAAAGCACCTGAAGAGACTAATTTCAACTTTTATGTACTTCTAAACACTACAAATATGGAACAAAATGCATTTAAGAGCTTAGAAAGTGGATTTAGCATGATATGTCTCCTTTAACTCTAGGCTACTAAAGATGAAACCTCCAAGAGAGATAAGCCGTGCTCCACGATCACTGACAGAAAGAAAGTTCTGGAAAGCCACAGAATGGAAGTCTTTCCTCCTGTATTATTCCATTTTTGTTCTGAATGGTTTACTTCCCACAAAGTACTACCAACACTGGTGCCTTCTTTGCTTCTCTCTCCACATTCTGTTGCAGCCCAGAGTACCAAAACAACAGATCGAAATTGCTGACTTGATGCTGTAAAAGTTTGTCATATATGCTGAAACACTTTATGGCAAACAGCACATCTCATTCAATGTGCATCAGCTGACACATTTAGCCAGCAGTGTGTATAACTGGGGACCTCTTTGGGCTGCATCTGCCTTTTCTTTTGAGTCCAACAACAGGAAATTGCTGAGCTTTTTCCATGGAACTCAACATGTGCCCATCCAAATAGCAAAATCATTTTTGCTATGGAGAAGAATCCCCAAGATGCTTAAAGCAGCAAATGACATATCACCAACGGTGGTCAGCTACATTGAGAAACTTTGGAACTCCAGCAGTGTTCTCCCATAGAAATCCTTTAAAATGGATACTTTCACATTTTTCTGTAAGGGAGTAGTGAAACAGTTGCCTGTACAACACATAGTGGCTTTGAGGCGATTCCTGGGGAGAAGCTTACCATTTGACTATGGCATCTACCACAGCAAAGTGTTAATCGGTCAGAATTTATATGCAGTGGAGCAAATTTCCCAATCAGACCACCGATGCAATTGTGTGGCTGAATTTTCTGATGGCACATTTGGCATTTTGCAACACATTCTTGCACCGAAGTGTGTGAAATGCGAAGGATCTTTTCAGTGTGACTGCAGTCTGCTGGTTCTGTATTCAAGTCTGACCACTGACTCGCATGCATTTTTTAAAGATGCTCAGATTGGCTTCAGTTCTGCAGGTTTTGTCCATAAAGTTTCTGCTGGAAATGAAATTTCAGCTAAATTTGCAAAAGACCTGAAAAGAAAGTGCTTTTTGATTACATGCAAAGATTGTTCATTTGTTGTTCCACCTGTGAACACAATAGAGTCTGACTAGGGAACAGAAAGGTCTCAAATCAATGCCTTGTACCCAGGCGTTGTACAATTTACAGTATGTACATAAATATGATCTTTTATATATGATATTGACAGGCATGGTATGAATATAATTGTTGTACAACAGCTGACATATGTTATATTATATTATTTTGTATATAGTATTGAACTGTTTTTGTATATAATAAATATTTACTGTTGTGTACATATGTTAATAAATATCAATGTTATCATTAGCTATTGTTGTTACTGTTACATAGCCACCAAAACATCTGTCATGAATTACAGTAAATTCATAAAACTTTACCACATATGGCATCTTATGGTAAATTTGTGTGCTACTGCACAACAGAAAGTGCTGTGGTACTCCTGTCATATTTTACCAAACAAAAAAACACATATGGCATCTAATGGTAAATTCTGGTAGTACTGTACAACAGAAAGAGCTATGGTCAAGGGCATAAGTTTGATTTTGGCATTGGTGGGGACATAAATAAAATTGCTCCGCAGGCCACGTTGCATAAAATAGTTTATCACCGTTTACTTGACTAAACAACAGACAGTTCATTGTGCACTTTAACATCTGATTCGCAACCCACTAGTGTTGAAGTAGGTGCATGTATATCATGGTGTTTCCTGAACAACTTTTTATTAAAGTTTCTGTGGTTTCATGTCCACTTCCACAGGTAAGGTATCTAACATCCTGTTAGGCAGTGGTAAAATGCAATTTAACGAAGTACACAAAGTTACTGTATTTAAGTAAAGTTTACACGTTTTTGTACTTTACTTAAGTAGAATATATAGTGCATACTTTTGACTTTTATATCGTTTCATTTTGCAACAAATCTGTGGCGACTCGTGCTCATCCGAGGGCGCTATTTCAAAATAAATGTTTGGAATGTCATCTGTGTTGCTTGCATTTGAAAATATGTGTTTGTTGCGTCATGTTAAGCATCGCGTGTTTTGTCAAAATAAGTACTTCAAAACCATTTATGATAAATGAGACGCTTAACAAAATACATGCAAGACTCTCCCTTAACAGTAAACTCTGATTATGCATGAGATTATGCGAGTATCTGGCAAACGCAAGCGCCTATTTTATCATAAACCCTTTAGACGCATCTGCAGAAGGCACTGATATTTTGACAAGAAACGTGATGCACACATGTTCTCTCGATGCGCAGAGCACATATTTTGAAAAAGGAACCACACACACACGATGGGCTACATGTTGTATACGAATTTGCATCGAGGGCCATCGGGAAAAAAAGAAGTGGCCGCCACTGCAACAAATTATCTGTACTTTTCCTTAACTACATTTCTATAACACCATTGTTCATTTACGTACCTTTCTCAATAACATTTCTGTTCAATCTGCATGTCTGGACCAACTGGCATTACGATCCAACTGAAGTAGACGTGCATAAAGATCGCTGAAAGCGGAATCAGCGTGCGCGTCTTGTTGAGAGGCCTTTGTTGTACAAAGTCAGTGCTACAGGCTAGCGAGTAAAGACAAAGCCAATCATAAATGTGAGTTAGAGAGGCGGGACTAAATAAATGCAAATCCAATCATATTAATGATGTGATACGGAGAAAGTAATACCACACAATCCCACAAGAATACTGCAGGAATATTACACACTTTACAACAAAATCCTGTGGTAATTACCGCAGAAATATGAAAGTAATACCACACAAACCCACAAGAATTCTGCAGGAATATTACATACAACAAAATCCTGTGGTAAATACTACAGAAATTGTTAGGAATGACACAACACAGGAATCCCAGCGCAGAGGTTTTAATCACAAATGTTTAGGAGACAGACACTTAATGTAATCAGAGGAAATAATAACACTTGAAGATATGTATAGGAGAAAAACTCTCAGTGTCCGTGTGTGTGTGTGTGTGTGATGAAGAGATAACACAATCGAGGTGAACCAAGCGATCCTCTTGAAAAGTCACAATGTGGGAAACACAGCCGGGCTGTAGGACATCCACAAGCTCTGTAATCACAGAGACGAAATCCTGGCGGACACAGAGAGAGAGAGATAAGTGTGGATAGTGCTTCAGCCGGTGGAGCCGCTGGGCAGCGCTCTGATGTAGACAGCGCTCTGGTGAACCCTTAAACTGGAGACGCGCTCTCTTGACTGTTGCCACTCCAGCCGTGAGAGAGCGAGAGCAGATAAACAAGAGAGTCCAGCAGACTGAAGGCGATGACAGGTAATAACTTCTTCGGGAAAATAATTCAGTAGAACAGGGGATCAATAATATAAAGGCAGCAGAGAGCACAGGCTATGATAAATAAATGACACGACACGACACGACACGACACGACACGACACGACACGACACGACACGACACGACACGACACGACACGACACGACACGACACGACACGACACGACACGACACGACACTTGAGACAAGACTTGAACTAGACTAATCTAGTGCAGCATGAACATACAAAGACGAACTTGCAACGAGACACTGAAAACACAGGGAATATATACTGAACAGATGAGGGGAAAACAAGCTACAGGTGAGGATGACACAATGAGGAAATCACACAGAGCAGGAACACCTGTGAGGGAAGCACATGTGAACCTGTGAAACAAACACAGAACACAGGACAACCAAGCACTAACAAGACAAAACCATAAATATATTTAAATATATAAACATATATATATATCTAAATATATATAAGCACACACATGAAAACAGTACACTAGACTAAACAAGACATAAAAAACAAAGACTAGGAAGCAAGGGAGCAGGGAAAAATGACAACACACAATGACAAGAGAATACAAGGGAGCGGGGAAAAGTCACAAGACACGGGAAAAACGTGGTCTAATATGACAATACCAAAACCACGTTCTCCCACACAAAACATTGTACTGTTAGGACTCTGCCATACAAAACTAGATATAATTACCAACAAGATTATGGCAGAGTCCTAACAGAAATATGAAAGTAATAACACAAGAATATTACAGGAATACTGCAGTAATCTTACATACTTGACATTAAAATCCTGTGGTAAATACCGCAGAAATATGAAATTAATACCACACAATCCCACAAGAATACTGCAGGAATATTACATACTTTACAACAAATTTCTGTGGTAAATACTACAGAAATATGGAAGTATACCACAAGATTACTGCAGGAATATTACAGACGTTAACAAAATCCTGTGGGAAAGTGTCCCAAAAAACAACACAATACCAAACAAAAGTACCACACAAGTTTTGTGTGCAAGTTTTGTGTGGTACCTGTGATGTTTTATTGCACGAAATACCACAGCATTACCACAGAACATTTTTGTAAGGACTTATTGCAGAGAACGCAAACTGTTTTGAAACCGTTTGTGTATGTATGATATTTTTACAGAACATTTTACAGGGATTGTAAAAGATTTCTAATCTAATTTAAATGATTCCTGAATAAATTCATGTAACATATAATAAGTAATACATAGAAAACACAAGGGCATGTAAATACAGATTGTTTTATGGAAAATATTGCTAGTGACAATTCAGTCTTCCCTGAATATTTGTAGGGACCATAGGTAGGGACAGCTTCCCTATCCTGTCATATGTCTCTGTCCAAAAGCTTTGGTTTTACCACCCCAAAACAACAGAAAAATCACATATGGCATCTAATGGTAAATTTGTGTGATACAGTATAACAAAAAGTGCTGTGGCTTATCTTGTCATAGTTAGTTCTGTCCAAACGCTATGGTTTTACCACACAAAAACAACAGAAAAAAAACACATATGACATCTAATGGTAAATTCGTGTGGTACTGTACAACAGAAAGCGCCGTGGTAATCATGTCATATTTAGCTCTGTCCAAACGCTATGGTTTTATCATACAAAAACAACAGAAAAAACACATATGGCATTTAATGGTAAATTCGTGTGTTACTGTACAACAGAAAGCGCTGTGGTAATCCTGACATATTTAGTTCTGTCCAAACGCTATGGTTTTATCACACAAAAACAACAGAAAAAAAACACATATGGCATTTAATGGTAAATTGGTTTGGTACTGTACAACAGAAAGTGCTGTGGTAATCCTGTTATATTTGGCTCCGCTCATAAATTGTGTGGTAACTTCTTGTTGTACTGATGCATTAACACAGGATTACCACAGGACATTTTTGTAAGGGTATGACGAAATATAATCGTCAACAAACCTTTTTCACGTGACCAAAACGAGACAAGACGCAACGAAAATGCTGGTCATGTGACGATGACTATAATAAAATGTATAATGCAATATTGTTGACAAATAAAACGAGACTAAAAGAGGTTTACAATATAAAAACTAAGCTAAAATGTCTCTTCATTTTCGTTGACCAAAACGAGACGAGACGAAATGTTATAACGTTATTTCGTCTTTTACCCATCCCAGCATCACCGTGCCGCCGCCACCTGACTGCAGTTGATCACGTGTGTTGGTGGCGCTGCGCAGATCAATCAAAACATGAAAGTACCGCGAGAGTGAGTAGATGGCATGCGGAGCAGTCTGCTCTCGCGATGCTTTGATATCATACGCCTCCATTTGCACATTAATGGGCATTTCAAACAGTGTACGCAGCAACCGCGAGTGTTCCTTTAGTACGAGACGTGCGGAAAGCGGATAAACGGGGGCGGTTACAGAGGTCAAGCGGAGTTGTTCCACACGGCTTGCTCGTGCACCTAAGATCCTCTCCCTTTTACGGACACGACTCTTCATGGCAGTCGCTGTTGAAAATAAACACATTTCCACTAAATGCTGCACAAAATGCTTCCACTACATGAGAAAAGTTGTAGCCGCGCGGGGATTCCGACCGGGAAGACGCAGCATTCTGGCTCCGAATGTAAAAGAAAAGTAAAAAAAAATCCCATGCATCACTTTCAGGTCAGTTCAACAAGCCTGTTAAAATGTATAGCTTTGATTGCTGACACCACCAGTATAACAATGTACGAACTTATATCATGTAACAGTTGTTTAAATGATATTGTGCTGTGTTGCGTTTTGAAACATTGTAAAGATATCTATGCTAAAGACATTTGTTGTTTTGTATATGCTTAATAACTACACTTATTTATTATTTAAATGAACAAAACATACTTAGCTGAATACTTGAGTATTAAATCATTCAGACACCTGTAGCCTACTATTGAGAACATAACCATACATACCAACTTTGCTTTTCTTAATAGACAACTGCTGTTTATTTAAAGCTGACTTTTAATTTACTTACAAGAAGAACATTTAGTAATTCTCCAAAATTGCTTGGATTTATACTGACATTTAAGATTAGATTAAGCCAAAGCCCATTAGCTACACTGGTACAGATGCAGAATTATAAACTATAATATATAATTGAATATTTGTATGATTGTAGTTTGTGCTTGTGTGTGTGTGTGTGTGTGTGTGTGTGTGTGTGTGTGTGTGTGTGTGTGTGTGTGTGTGTGTGTGTGTGTGTGTGTGTGTGTGTGTTTGTGTGTGTGTGTGTGTGTGTGTGTGTGTGTGTGTGTGCACGCGTGTGCGTGTGTGTGTGCGTGCGTGTGTGTGTGCTTAGTAGAGTTAGGTCCGAGTCCACCTTTGTCGAGTACGAGTCAAGACCAAGTCCTTAAACATCAAGTCCGAGTCCAAAAGGGTCCGAGTTGGACTCAAGTCCGAGTTCTTAAAGGCCGAGTCCAAGTCGAGTCCGCCCGAGTCCAGAAAATTATTTGTATTGTAAATTGTTACTTTCTATTACTGCTTTAACCTTTCAACCCATTAAACCAATGGTAATATAAAAATTTAATAAAAATACCTCTATTGCATCTTGTCATTGCCATTGAACATTTTTATTTTATGTCAACTAGTTTCCTATCAAAAATGATTTCAAAGAAAAGAAAGGATATAGAGGTATATGTGGAACTTTTATTATATTAAACTTTTATTTTATGTTATATTACAAGTGCATGAAAATACAAATGAACCTGTTTTAAAGCTGACATTTCAATTATTTAATGCCTCTCCCACACATTTAAATAGGAAATACCTAGAGTAGAGTTTAAATCTATCAGCTCATTACAAACTTGAAAGCTTTATTACTGTGCCTAATCAACAACAAACTACTCCTTTCTGAACACAACTCTCTGGTCTTGTAACATGAGTTGTAATGAACAATGAACATGCAGTGTACTACTATAGTGCACAATCAATCAAGCACTAAACCAGGGTCATATTGCTTTTCAGAAATACAAGCGCTGTGACCATTTTATGAGTTAAGCGTGCACGATGTGGTCTCACAATGAGTCCACCTTTGCTAAAGACACGCTCTACTGGTGCAGAGGATGCTGGTATAGACAGCACTTTTACAGCGAAAGAGTAAAGCTGTGGAAATTTCTCCCTGTTTGTCGACCAAAATTCAAGTGCTGTATTTGTCATGGTTCTGCCATCTTGTCCTTTATTTAATCTAGTCTTGTGGCAGAATCATGACAGACCCATGTTTTGTGTGGGTTCACGTGGTCTTAGTATTGATTTACTGGACCACGTGTTCCCAGTGTCTTGTCTCTTTTACCCCGCTCCCTTGTCATCCTCCTCATTATTGTTTGATTTATATCACCTGTTCCCCTCTTGATTTGTTACCCTATTTAATCCTCTTGTATTCATTGTCCTGGGCTTGTGCATTGTTTCTGTGTTTTCCAGATACCTGTGAGTACGCTGTTTAAGAGTCAAGTCTAGTCTAGTGTTTATATGTCAAGTGTTTTGTCTAGTTAATTGTTTAGTGTATCCAGTTTAGTGTCAGAGTTTAGTCCAGTGTCCTGTCTAGTTTAGTGTTAAGTCTTCCTGTTTATATTGTTTTGCCCCCTCGTGGGTTTTGTTTTCTGTTTTGTACATAATAAAAGTCTTTTGTGTTCGTACATCTGTCTGCATTTGGGTTCCTCATACAACTTCATAACAGTATTTGTCTCTGTGTCTTGAATGGCATCAAAGTACTTCTGTATCTAAAATGAAATGCATGTATCCTTAGCTGTGTGGCTCAGGTGCTTGTGGGCTCTATAGCGAGCTAGAAGTCGCGGGCATTTGCCAGGAGGAGAATCTGTGGTTTCATCAGCCCCAGAATGCAGCATGTCTCCATCTGCTGTGGCCTCAACTTCTGATGTCAAAGTATCTGAAAAATATGAAACATACACAAAATGCATTATTTTGATTTAGGGACCTATGGACCATTATTGTATGCCTACTGTATATTTTTATGCTCTGCACTCTGCAGTATACAGAGTATTTGATAGACAAATAAAAAGTTTGCTTCAGAATAAATGCAGACAAATAATGTTGAGTTTATTAAAGCAAATAAACTGCTTTACCTATAAGTGTTCTTTTCAGATCCTCTCTAAATTTCTTCACCGAATCTGGACTCTCACTGTTGGTTACATCTAGATCAACCCAGTTAAGGCCAAACTGAGGATCAAGCATTGTAGCCAAGAAATAGACATTATTGTTGAACTGGTCCTCTTTCCCATTTTTCTCACCCATTTTTGTTTTCACAAAGATCCCAGAGAATCTCTTTAAAAGTGATTGCCGAAGGGCTGTGGCAAGTGGCCGGCAATGACTTCTTGACTCTGATATTTGGAGCAGATGAGTGTTTAAATCAAGTACAGTGGGGACAACCATACTAATAGTGACCATTTTCTCACCCTCTGTAAGGTCTGTTGCTTCTGCAAAAGGAAGGAGAACAGAACCTAAATCCTTCAGTTGATTCCATTCACAAACTGAAAAAAGAACATGTTGAAAGTCTGAACTGCACATTTGTGTGAGATCCCTGTTGTCAAGTGCTGTAAGGGCCTGTAGCTGCTTGAATGTACTGTTCCAGCGTTTGGATGTAGCTGCAGGAATTGACCTATATGTCCCAAATGTAGCCTCAAACCGCTCTTTAAATGTAGTACTTGTGTGAAGTAATGAGGTTAATTTGGACATTTTGGCAAGTGCTGAAGAAAAGGTCTTGCCTTCTTTCATTCCATCATGCACAACTAATTGCAGAGTATGTGCAAAACATGACAACCTTTGTCTTGTTTCTACCATGAGAGTCTCATCTTCCCAGGTCACATCCTCCCAAAGACTCTCATCATCTAAGTTTTCCTCTTCTGCATCACTGCCATCACTGTGCTGCTCTTCCTGTGGTAGCTTGACTTTGAATGCACACTTCATATTGGCTGCATTATGCATTATAGTAATAATGTACCTGACTTTACTTGCTATTTTATATTCATCAATGATCTCGTCAAATGCCATGGCTATGTTGTTTCCACTGTGTCTGCCACAAAACCTCCTACAGTCTAAAAGAAAGGACTCCAGCTGATTTCCATCTTGGTTTAATCCATGAGCTGTAACACAGAAGAAGGACCGCATGGTTCGATCAGACCATATGTCAGCAGTTATGGACACAGATGATTGGGTCTGGAGCTTCCTTTTAATTGAATCCTTCACCTGATCAACCAACGAAGGAATGTGTTTTTCAGTGATTATTTTTCTTGCAATGGGTGTGTATCTGTTGTCCATTACTTTCAAGAAATGTTTGAAATGCTGATTTTCAACAATTGACAGAGGTAAAGTGCAATCAATGAGCAGATCCTTAATGATGGCATTATTAATTTCTCGTTGTCTTGGAGAACTTGCATCATAAAGCGGCACTGCTTGTTTGGTCACTTCCGGTCTAGCAAATCCTGCTATGCTGGGCTGTGTAGCATCTGCTGGCTGCTGCTGTCTTTGGTACTCTCTTATCCTGGGACAAAATAGAGAAAATTTTAGCAATTCTTGCTAATTCCAAATCAAAAGGTAAATGTAAAACAAAGGTATTTGTCTAATGTGCCTATTTTTTTTTTCAAACTTGTTTAACACTCTGGGGTCGGCTGCGGCGCGGGCGCCGCAAACTCTTTAATTTTCGATCACTCCCCAAAGAGACTTAGATAACTCTGCTGATTTTTGACATACAGATATGATTTATACATCATTTAAAACGTAAAATTGTCTAGTTTTTTTCTGTCCACTCCCAATAAAAACAGCATGTTGTGCTTTTCGCAAAATTAAGAAAATAAACATGATGCGCGTTTTGTTCTCTCTCCCTCAGTGAAGTCCTTTCAGAAACACGTCAGAAAAATGAACTGTAACTTAACGAATATTTGTCATATAAACAAAAGATAAATGTCTACATAATGCTTGGAATGTCTGCTTTTGGAAGATGTAAGTGAAATCGAAAACAAATATTGTAATTCGTTGTTAACTGTATTAGAAGAGAGAGATGTACCGTCTTTCTTCTGTTGCTTCATTATCTATAATGAGCCACGCCCCGCTCCATTGAAGAAAAGAGCAGAGATCATCCATATTCATTAGTCAACCCCACAGTCAATGGACATTCCATTCCGTCTCTGCAGCCAGCCATTCACTGCTGTGTTGAGTTTTAATCCGAGTGCTGGAAACATGACATCTACTTGTTTACTCGTGACTGTAACTAAAGTTATCTCCAGACGCGTGTGTGACTCGATCGACGTCCAAACGCACACACAAACACACAATGCCTCATATTTGAAGCGCTTTGTGGTATCATTATAAAAGATGCGATTGCACACATCACATGTTTACTCGCGCCTAAATCTCCAGACAGACGCGAGTGTGTGTGCTTCGTCAGTGTGACGGGATCCATGTCCAACATATAAATCCTTATTTACTTGCGGATGTGTGTCAGTTTCTCCAGACGCGAGTGTTTTCTTTGTCTTCCGTCAAACAGCTGAGGCGACGGGAACGCACATACACAAACACGCGAGTCAGGAAACTCGACGCGCTTTTTGGTATTCTTATAAAATACGCGATTGCAAACAGTACAATCCTTATTTATTTGCGTCATATCTCCGCACAGCAAGTTTATTAAACACAGGATCACTCGCATGTGCACACATTCACTGCTTTCATGATCAACACGTGAGGTAATGGCGGTGGCTGTAAACAAACATTGATAAGTTTATCACGCGTGTCCCTGGTTGTGTTTCTACTATAATGATTACAAAAACACAAATAGGAGTCCAGACAACGATAGGCAGTTGTTCTTTTGAGCTTTTTACTGCACAAAAGTAAACCTCTCGCTGGCCAACCAAACACTAACCCTGTGTTGAAGTGTGTTCATTTTACGATGGCCAAACAGTATCTTTACCAGGATTAGGCTACCATGGATTTTAAAAGGTAACTTATACTTGTGAAATGAATAGAAAATATTTCAATAGAAATATATATATAATGTGTGTGTGTATTTACATTATATTGAAAAGTAAACCTTATCATGGTTTTACTACAGAGGTAGTTACATTCCTGTTGAACATCCCCACAAGGCTCATTATTCAATTCTTTTGTCTCTCAGCTGTCAATCACTGATTATTCAGGAGCTTTCCCGCCTCCACGCATACGGCCTCTCTCAAGCAAAAGTGTCTTAGAAATTGTAAATCAATATCTTGCTTTATGTGATTGAGTAGGCCATATGATTTTCACATCATTTTGAAGAAAAAACTCTAGACTACTAGATCCAGTTTGGAAAGTCTTGGGAAACATGTTAAGAATGAGTTTTGTGGAGTTATATCAGTGACTTAAAAATTTTGCTTTTTCAAAAACCACGCATAAACATTTTTCTCTCAAAAATACAAACATGTACATACATGTTGATTATATGATATTGTAGCCCAGTTTGTGATGAACACAGTGTTATGAGACTTTTGCCATTAATATGTTTTTAAGCAACTGAAAAAAGCACAAATGTCAGTGCATGTCAAAACTTCCCCAGGGCCCTAAAAACCCCTTAGACCCCAGAGGGTTAAGCTACTTAACTAGTTATTGCAATTCAGATCACATTAAGTAACAATGAAAATAATTACATTAAGAGCATATGATTTTAAATTAAAAATTACTATATTTACAGTCCCTGCTTTTCTGTGGTGATATGTTCATTTCCATACTAAAATGTAAAAAAAACAAATCTCAATCAGCAGAGTTTGTTATTTCCCAGATTAAGAATTACATTTAACACTTTGTACAATTATGTTATGTTTTATAATTAGGTGTTCAAGTAAGAAGAACAGAAATTAAATAGGCTAAAGCAATTAAATGTAAAATAAAACAAACTTCACTGTATGACATGCACAGTGATTCTCATTAAATTGAATAAAGTAAGTCATAAGTGAGTGATTTGTTTGATTAATAACAGATTAATTGAAATGATATTGACAATTTTCCCAAATGTTTACATTAAGACATATTAGTAGGCTACATAACGGGCTGTGTACATAAAAAGTAACCGACTTGAATACTCGTCCAGACTTACATTTTGACATGATTTGTGTGAATTTATTTGACCGTACAAGCGTAAAACCATTGATGATTCATTACTGGGGATGCACATTGAGGCAGCCTCATTTCTGTCTGCACAATTTAAGTTTGCGCGCGCAATACGCACGCGCATATTTATCGTCAAATCTGTATCACCCAGCCCTAACAATGTTATTTGGATTTAAGTTGGTATAAAAGTTAAAATAAGCAACTTTTCAAATTCACCCGAGTGCGTGACAAGTCCGAGTTCATTCAAAATTGGATACGAGATCGGACTCGAGTCCGAGTCCAAGTTCGAGTACCCCAACTCTAGTGCTTAGACTACTTCTGTTTTGATTATGTAGACTTTTATGTAGACTCTTACGAACAGTCAAGTCACTCACTCAGATGATAGTAAAATAAATATCTATTCAAATCAGAGCATCTTCCATGTCTGGAATGGATGTATTCCTGAAAGGTAACAATAATATAACTTTTGTTTGAAATGGGTTTGGCTAAAAGAAAATATTGTTTTGTCTATACTACTACTAGGTCATTATATTATATGGGTTAAATAGAATTGGATTACTAAAAAGAGACTAAAATACAATTTCACTGACTAAAACTAGACTAAAATGTCATCAGTTTTCGTCGACTAAAACTAGACAAAAATAGTCATGGATAAGTCTGACTAAAATAAGACTAAAATGCCCAGACTTTTAGTCGACTTTTAGATGTTCTACTATGTTTATGACTACAAAGCTTGCAGGAAAAAACACACTTTTTTCAAGAAGTTTTGAAGTGTCAATTTGCACCAATTCGGTAGAATGGCCCATATAATAGCTTTCAAATTTGCGTTATTGTTTGCAGCTTATTATTGCATGGATCACACAAGACTATTGTTTAACATATAAATGACCTTCTCTGACATAATGATCATATTAAAACGTGTCTTCTCTACCTAGATTTACTGGAGACGGATTGTGGAACAGAAGATTGTGTGTGTCATTGATTAAATTAAACAACCGATCACAGGTGCGAGGACACCCATCATTCCCGCCCCCACAGTACCAAAGTCAACTTGATCGAGCAAATGCATGTTGTGCAGCTGCGAGCGCATAGAGAGAGTCGAACGAGCGCTCATCCCAGCCTTTACTTTATCATCCCAGCCTTTTTACTTTGTTCGCGTGACTGCATTTGTGCGCTTTGAACAGAGGTGCGCTCTCGGGAGGACGTTTTTCAGTGCGCGAATAGTGCTCTGTGAACACGCGAGGATGCTTTCCCACGCGCTCGCTAAGATGCTGTTCCATGGATAGTGTTCTGCGCTCGTATCTGTCGCTCGCATATAAATCTATTGATCATTTGAAAAATTAGGACCTCCGTGAAAAATTCAAGACTTTGAGGTGAAATTCAATACCTTTTAAGGCTTTATTATGGGAAAATAAAATTCAATACTTTTTCAAGACTTTTAAGACTCCGCGGGTACCCTGAGCAGGGTACCCCCAGGATTGTCAAACCTAAATTCAAGGCTTTTTAAGACCTTTTTAATACCACGTCAAATGAAATTTAATACCTACATCGCACCCATTCGGGTAGAAAAACTATTTTTTAAAAAGTAATCTCCCACAAATAATTACTATTTACAAGTGTTTGAACATTTATGACAACATGCCTCTGAGTCCAAGGCCCAACAGCCTAACCCTTATCCCAACAATCAAAACCAACAATCAAATAGATTTAATAGTTTTAAATGTACATTTATTGTAAATTTAAAAATCCCTAAATCAGGGATGGGCAACTGGAGGGCAACTTTATCTTGTGTAGCCGACATGTTTTAATGACCATTATGTCGGAGAATGTAATTTATGTTAAAAACATAGTCTTGTTTGATCCATGGAATAAGCTGCAAACCAAACAATAACACCAATTTTAAAGTATACATTTTTTGCTGCTTAATATAGTTAAGATAATAACAACATCTAATAACACTAATCAGTAATGCTCTGAACCAGAACAATACTGACAAACAAAATTAACCATATCATGGCAGATGATACAAAAAACCCTTATTGGTATACTTAAACACAACAGCAAATTATAATGTAATGCTATTTTTACCATAAAAAGACAAGAGATCTGTTCACTGCACCAGACAAAAAAATGGACACAAGCTCATATATAGATATATTTCTGTTAATCTTTTCTGTTAATGAAATATACTGAATTATAATAAAAATAGAAATGAAGGTCAGTAGGACATTTTCAGTTTATTTGGAAACACACCCTATTCAAAAACTTAACTTGTATAAGAACCCTGCTGAAAAAAACAGCATCAAACCAGCATGGACCACATGGGAATTATGCTGGTCTATGCTGGTTTAGCTGGTGAACACCAGCATACCAGCACCAAAACACAACATGTGCTGGTATGACCAGCATGGGATGCTGGTGCTAATGCTGGTTTAGCTGGTGCTAATGCTGGTTTGGTGCTGGTTTAGCTGGTGCTAATGCTGGTGCTGGTTTGATGCTGGTTTAGCTGGTGTTCACTAGCAAACCAGCACCAAAACACAACATATGCTGGTCTTGCTGGTATGCTGGTTTTTTCAGCAGGGAAACTGATAAACAACAGAGCTGTAAACTTAATTTGGCTCATGTTACCATATAACTTTATGTCCAAAAAGTGTGAATATGTTTTTCCACGTCATAGTTTTGTAATAATGAGAGGGATGCAGACCTGTAAGAGAGTTATGAACAGCTGTTAGCATAAATTGTCCACAGAAATACCCTTACATACATAACTGATGGGTAAATGATAGCACTAGATTCAGATAAACTATCATGTACATAACCTAAATTAGTATCTCAGATAAACATCTGCAATGATTAGTTATATAAAAAGCTGTTTTCAGATGACTGTTTTCAGATGCCCTTCCCCTTATCGTCTAGCTTCTGTTTTAAACACGTTTGTGTAAGTGAGTATGAACTTTAAAAACACATGTGCGCGAGCTAGTGTCTCCGTGTAAACAACGCGGAGCTCATAATAAAACGGTGTCGCGTGTAAAGCGCAATGTATGGAATGCGTTGTATGTAAACAATATCATATTACAGCAGATCCCCTAGTGCAGCATTACTCAAAGTTGCCATGAAGGATACGAAAGTGAATAACTGTGTCTAACACTGTACAGCATGTAACAATGAAATCCGCCATTACGTGATCACACAAACTCGTTTGTAATTAAGCATGTAAACATGGAATCATATTACAGCACACACTTAAAAGATACAGCAGTGCAGCATTACTTAAAGTTGCCATGAAGAATACGAAAGTGAATAACGGTGTCTAAAACTGTACAGCATGTAACAATGAAATCCGCTATTACGTGATCACGCGTACTCGTTTGTAAACAATGCGAAAGTTTTTCATCCCAAGCGTGCAGTCTGCTGAGGTTGCTTATGTAGGCTGAACTGCACAAGCCATAACATATTACATGATAGCAAATATAAATGAGGACAAATGACTTACAGTTTCTTCAGGAATATATCCTCCTCCATTGCGTCTTCCATTGTTCTTCTTCTTAGGTAACGTTAAAGATAAACGCTTCTCTTCCTCAATGTCCAGACATAAATGAAGATATTCCTCATGTGTGTGTATAAAGTTTATAATCCAAACATGCGGTTAAGTCTTTAAATCTGATCAAACTTTACGCTTTGTTTATTATTGTTGGAACTGCTGGTCTCTTCATTACCATGTCAACAGCCTGTGGGCGTGACCGCATAAAGATAATGAGCTCAGCCAGGAAAAATGGTACTCTCTTTACTTCAATGCAGATTATTTAAACAGGAAATATTTGTTTTTGATTATAATTAGCTTGTTTAAAAGTAGACATTTCAGACTTTCTTTGGATATGTGTATCACGTTTGTGTGACGAGTATTCACGGAGTTTCAACTGATTTTTGTAACGTGATTTGAGAGACAGCTGGACAGAAATGTCTAAATGCGCACCCTGTTTATTTTCTTTATTTGAAAAAAACACAAAGATATCTTGTTATTGTGAATGTACACCAATTATAGAGGACCCTTCAGTTTCAAATGATGTCAAACACGTAAGTGTTTGATTATTAATGATGGAGTATTTTAAGTTGATTCTGCTATGATAAGGAGAAAACACGTCAAAACGTGTCCCAGCGTTTTTGGACCCCTGGGGGTTAAAGGCAGGCGCCAGGCACGCCCACAGAAATATCTCTAACTTGTCTCCTTATTTGTTTTTTGTTTCATCTAGGTCTGCTCAGCCGACTCTCCAAGACTGCCAGAGAGTCCTCCGTGTATCACAGACAGACATGCTGGGCATCCACAGGAGGCTCTTGGATCAGCAGCATGTGAAAGAAGACCACAGGACACTGTTCCGGTACTTTTGTGAAGCCATCCTAGTCCTGAGATCCTTTCAGCGACCAGTCTGATTATGATTGGAAGACCCCAATAGCAAGCTATTCCTTGCATGTTTAGCAACCAGAGACATTGTTGTCTTAACATGTATGAATTACTGTAGCATCAGAATCAACCATTTTTCAAGTATCAACTTCCTGTTTGATCTCCAAAGATGCTGGACACATACTTCCAGCAGATTCGTCCTGGATGTCTGCAGGACAGTGTGGACGACCAGGGCAGATTTTTCCTGTCCAAACAAGGAAGACCAGTTCGGAACGTCACAAGCGACCTCAGGCGTCTGCATGAACAGTACGTTTTAGCAGAATCATGTATAATATAAAACGATTAAGTTGATAGTTTGACTTATGTAGTACAAAAAGTTCAAATAATATTATTTTCTGTAATAAGAATACACTGAAAGAATTGAAGATTTATCTGTTTTGTTCTTCCTTACCAACTTACCAAGCTTTTCAAATCAGCAAGCCATAAGTGCCCAAAGCACTATGCCATGGTATGTGTCATCATCCAAAACACACAACATTCATATATTTTCTGTTTGTCAGCTGCTTCCAAGGTCTGTCTAACTTTTTGTCAGTTTGAACATGAAATCTTTCAAATTTTCAGCTCTTATTCTGATGAGCCAGCCGAAGAGAGGAAACATCAGAAAAAGTGGAGAGGCAGAGGCGCAGCTGACCAGGATGACAGGGACTTTGGAGCGTTTCTCCAGCGCTTTCCACTGACGACGAGTAGTTCCCCACCCAAAAAAAATCAGCGGACCGCTGCAGGGTTTCCACATGACAGGGTATTTTATGACAGGTGGAGGGCTTTGCAGTTGGCCAAGCGTGAGGAGCACCTCTTGTGTAAGTTGATGTGCTTTATTATAAAAAACGAATACACGTCTTTGTAATAACCTAGGGGATAAGGCTAAAACTATTTCTAACATCAATATTTTTTGACAAAAATATTAATTTAACACTTGTTTTTGACAGCCCAGTGTTCAAGACGTCCCCCAACTGTCAACAAGGTGTCATGGCAAATTGAAAAAGAGGGTTGGACTAGCAACTGTCCTCGCCCTGAGGACATAGTGGCAAAATGGAGACCCACCAGTAAGGTGCAGGTGGAGATGGATCCATGGATTCTCACTTCGATCCAATCTCAAAAGTGGACAGGCTTGGCCTTCAAGGACTTTGGCATAAAAGGGCAAGGTATATTAATGTTTCTTGTTGTCAGATATTTGTGTTCCTGGAGTGAAAACTAATTCCACCTTCTTTTGAACACAGGAGTTGTTGCTACCAAAGCCTTTGCCAAAGGCTCCATCGTTTGTGATTACCATGGCAAGGTAATCACAGGAGCAGAGGGCCGGAAGATGATTGAGTCCATCCAGGGTGATATGGGCTACCTTTTCTTTTTTTGTGATGGTGAACAGGATCTCTGTGTGGACGCTGAGACTTTCCCTTGTGAGTGTCACCCAACAGAAAACACCATTGGCCGAAGGATCAATCATTCCTCCAAGAGAGCAAACCTGATGTCAGTCCACTGCAGGATGAACTTCCCTGAAGGAAGGATGTATGTCATCCTATTCAAGGCTATTAGAGATATTCATATATGTGAGGAGTTGCTGTTTGATTACGGCGTCAAGCGCAACTCTTTTCGAGGAGAAGGTCTGAACCTCGAATGGCTAGATGAGTGAACACAAATATATATACTGCATGTTGTATGTTCATAAAAGGTATAGCGGAAGATTTTTCCGAAATATTTAAAAGAACCGCCCCTCGATATTTTTTAAAAAATGCTCCCGAGAGGGAAGGCCTGTTAAACGCGTGCACGAGACAGAGAGAGAGCATGCAGCAGCAGTTCTTCTCTTCGCTCTGTTTACAAGTTTCTGTCGGCATGTTTACCGTGTCAGTGCGGTTCGTGACTTGTGCCAGGGCTAGCATTGGTAATCATAGCTTACATCAACTTTTAGTAGCAGTGATTTTAAATGGATTTCTCCAAATAGCATGACAAAATGTACCTTTCCAGTAGAAACTTCGCGTGGGAAGCCCAACCTGTCCTTTAGCTCACGCCAGCGTGTGAAATAGTCTCCCATAAACATCCTGGTCTAGTTTCTTTATTTATAGTCCTTTGTCTTCTTGTCATACAATTCGTAGACACTTTTTCTCTTGCGACCCTCAGACATTTAAAAAAAAAACACAGTGAGAACGCGACCTTCAATGAATGGTTGAAACCGTAGCACAACACACATACACGTGAAACTGCGCATGTGCAGAAAGCGAACGTAGAGGCGAGCACGTGCAACGGTTATACGTCAACATATAATCAGAATGATTGACATCTGGGATGACCAATAACAGTGGTGATCCACCCGGAAAACGAAAATCTTCCGCTATACCTTTAAGTTATCTTTTTCAATGTTATTATGTACAATAAAGATTATATTGTAAAACAGTGCATAATTTCTTGGAAGCTTCTAGGTCTGAGACTGAAATACAGCATTCTGCAATAAAAAAGGGTGATTTTTAGATATGAATGCAAAACAAAACTAAAGGTCGTCATGCTGCTTTTAATAGTTTGACTTTTTGTTTTTAAATATATTTGCAATCAAAAGCCAAGAAAACCCTCCTTAAAACCACAAAGTGCCACCAACAGTAGTGCATATAGTTCATTTTTTATGTAAATAGTTGTTGTGTTGTAGTGTTGTTTTGTGTGAATCGTGTCCAAGCCGAGGACCTCCTCGTCAAAGCTTTCCCGGAGGGCGATCATACAGCTGTCTCCCTTAAACTTGAGTCCCTTTAAGGGTTCCCCAAAGATGCATAAAGTGGCCTGGCTTGTTTCAAAAGCCAAAAAAACCCTCCTTAAAACCACAAAGAGCCACCAACAGTAGTGCATATAGTTCACTTTTTATGTAAATAGTTGTTGTGTTGTAGTGTTGTTTTGTGTGAATCGTGTTTGAGTGTTCCTGTTAAAATTAATGTTCTTTTCGTGTCAAGTTCAATTGTAGTTAAATTATATTCTAAACTGTTTTGATGCTTGTGTGTGTGTTTGTGTGAATAAATCAAGTTTTTGTTCCAAGCTTAAGCTTCTTCTTTAAATGTCATCTTGTCTTACATACGTGTAAATAAATGTATGTTTTCTGGCATAGGCATTATAAACTCTCTTTATGGGGACAAACAGGTTATTGCTTTATTGTAAGTTGATTTTTAATTTTAAAATATTCCTTGCTGAAATGGCTTGTCACGTCCCGGGACATTACATGTCACGTTAAACCTTAAAGAAATGGCTTGTCACGTCCCGGGACATTAAATGGCATGTTACACATTGCCGAAATAGCTTGTTACGTCCTGGGACATTAAATGGCATGTTACACCTTCCGCCCACAAACTCACTTGCGCGTTGCGCTTCGCACTTGCGTTTCAGATCGTTAAAATAGGGCCCTGAAAATGTGTTGGGAAATCAATGTGCTGAGATACTTCAAAATAATCCAAAACCGCTAGGAAGTCTTTTGCAGCAGTACAATCGGAATCAACATGTATGTTTAAGTCACCTAGCATCATGATTCTATCATGCCTGGCAAAAGCGACAGTAAGAAGTTCAGTCAGATCAGAGCAAAAGCCTGGGTTATGTCTAGGGGGTCTATAAATCAACAGAATCAGTATCGGAGTGGGGCCAGCCAGTTGAAGTGATAAACATTCAAAACTAGGAGCATCAAGAATGTCATATTTAGTCACTTTATAATTGTTCTTAAAGATCACCGCCAGACCACCACCTCTGCCGCTAAGTCGAGGTTTTGTCAGATAATTATATCCAGGAGGAGTTAAAGGGGCGGTGAATTTGTCAATTTTATTGTTTTATACTGTTGTCTGAGGTCTACTTATGATGTTCGCGTGGTTTTTACATTCAAAAACATCAAAAACAATAAGTAATAGGCTATTTTGTAACATGGATTAGTGGCTCTCTGGAGAAAAGCTTCGTTTGAAGGGGCGGGCCGCATTGAAGACCTGGACGTAAACACCCACTGCTATGATTGGACGTCTTCATTCCCCGTCATTACATGTGGGGAAATGTTATAAAAACATTAATGTGTGAAATTAGCAGCCGAACACATATATGTTTGAGCCACAAAAGATTATGGGTGCTAAAGATGATACACATAAATGACAATCCGTATAGTAAAGTAGAAACAAAACTTTAAACTCGACGTGACTAAAGTACCGTATAAAACACAGTAAGCGCGCATCAGATTATAAACTGCGGCTAATAAGCTCTATCAATAACTTTGTACATTTCTATTGTGCTTGTGAAGTTGCTCTTAGATACACGTAACGTTACATACCACAGTTATATGATAAAAAGCTTTGTTGAATGTTTGACCGTTCAAACAGAACTTGCCTAAATTACCGTATACAACACAGTAAGCGGGCATCATAATCTAAATTGCGGAGGATAAGTCCTTCCTTTGCATATTTCTACCGTCAAATTACAATCGTATTGTTAAGTGTTGTACCTTTATTAATTGTTTAATGTTTTAAGTAAATGGTTTTAAGTAAACTAAGTGTTTAGACACGGATGTTACAACAGGACATATCAAGCGATCTCTTCTAACAAAGCAATAGTGAAACACAGTAACTTAAATAAAGTAAAATGTCTTACTTGCTGTGTCATTTTCATCAGATCCAATATTAGTGGTGCTTTTAATCACAGTCTCTCTGCAAATCCAGCATCGACTTGCTTCTTTACAAGTGAATCCGCACAGTACACAAGGTAATCAAACACTCCCCACGCGAGCTGGAACTCTTCAAAAACAATCTTTATCCACGCATTACATGTTATTTTCCGAGCCTCCGAATTAAAGTATTCAGCTTTTGTGTTGTTCCCACACGGTTCTTCCACAACCCAAGACTTTGTTACCATGGTTACTCTATCATAACAGATCACCACGTCAAATAAAAGTCTATAAGAAAAAATGTATTTAAAAGTCATGCGAAGCTGTGGGCGGCGCTACAAAAGTGGTCCTTGTATTTGGCTATGGGGAGGTGCTTCAATTCTACTTTGACGTCATAGATTTCCGAATTCCACACTGGAGTGTTTAACTGGCTTGGTGCCAAAAACGGTTATATTTCAGTAGCACGGACGTTTTCAGTTCTGAAACTTGCAGGATGTTCATTTAAGTATGATGACCTCTTATATAACAAATTATCAAGTTAAAATTGAGTTTTTGATTCACCGCTCCTTTAAAAGGTTCAGCTCGAATAAATCATCAGGTGTTTGCCAGGATTCAGTCAGAAAGAGTAAATCCAGGTCTCTCTCAGTAATAATTTCATTCAGCAGTGTACCTTTGCCAGTCAAGGAACGAGTGTTCAAGAGAGCGCAGTTGTGTTGCTGGGAAACATGTGTTGACGAGTAGTCCGCATTTCTAGTTAGTGGTATGAGAGTCCTGGCGCGATGCGGAAACGCGTCGTTACTATGGGAACGCTGTGATCTCGATGAACGTATCACAGGTATAGATAGGGAGGAACCATAGTCATAAAAATATTGACGTTTAGCAGACCGATAGATATAACGTGGACAACGCGCAATTCCAAGAGTAGTACATAAATCAAACGTGGAGGATTCCAGTCGTGATAAATGATTCAGGTTATGCAGTTGCAGTAGGGAATAATTTAAATCCATACTGTGAATAAGAAGCAGAACAAGGCCAACTAAACCCAGGGCCATAAGCCTCGATGCCGGAAAGTTATTATTGGCAAAAAACATCTCTATGCAGTTTACAGCACTCACAGAAAGTCGGATGGCCACTTGCGTTACTACAACACCACGTTAGCCAGACCTAGCTGATGTAAAGTGAAATCCACAAAACTAAACTAATCAGCTCGCTAGACAAGTTGAGATTTGGCTACCGGCTGCATCAGATGTTATGGGACTCACGAGTATACAGCGGTAGAAAGCTCGCGGAAGAAGTAAAGCACGGTCACCACGTTAGCCAAACCCAATAGAGCAAAGCCGAAACACTGGGCAGAGGGCACGCGGGGACCTCACAATGTGAGACGCTGGACAAACATTTGCAGAGAATAGGCGGGGAATGTGAGAGACTTCAAAAGTCCATACAACCTTCATTCAGATATCCTTCACTTGGACATCCGACACTGGTCCACTTAGATTTTAAGTCCCAAAAAACCACATCCAGTAGCCAATCGTAGGTGTCCAGGAAAAAATGAAATAAAAATAAAATCCTGATTCTCCGTTCCAACAGTAGAAACAAACAAACGATATGCAAAACAAAACAACGAGCGATGAGAAGCGGCAGCCAAACAAGCGGTTTACAAAACAAACAAACGATTTACAAAACAAAACAACGATGAGGCCGGCTGGTCTTCGCCGTCTGCGTTTGTCAGATTGTACAGCTTAGACGTCCCTGCCCTACGAGCGCAGGTTCACTCGGCTTAATCATGCATGCTCATGCGTTCTATGTGTACACCGCGGTGCGCTCAGCAAGCTCACCAACGTGACCCTGAACTTAATTTATCTCACACACCCGCGGCGCGCTCAGTGATCTCGCCGTCGTGTGCTATGTTATGTGCTTCCCGGTGCGTTTAAAACCCCACCATATGCGCCTTAAAATTTTATATGGTGCTTACACTTTTGGTCTAAGCTGTGAATATGCCGGATATAGGGCCACATGCAGTGTCTCTCCGGTAAGGCACTTCAGACGGTTGTGTATGCACGGCGTGATGGTATTACGTTCCCCCATAGCGTCAGCAACTGAAGCAATGCGAAGTGAACCGTATTGAAAGGGAACGCTTAGGTTACTCACATAACCCCGGTTCCCTGAAGTAAAGGGAACGAGCATTGCGTAGCTGGCCGTGCTACAAACGCCTACACAGCGAGCTTCATTTGGCTACGCGCTTCAGTCGAATGCAAATGAGTTTTGGCGCTCGTTTCGGGACTATTATAGGGCATAGTCCCGCCCTTTTCTCGGGCTCGAACGCCATAGGTCTGTAAATTTTACAGACGTTAACCAATAGGCTTCAATCGCGGAGTAAACAGGAGTTTCCCCCATAGCGTCAGTAACTGACGCAATGCTCGTTCCCGTTATTTCAGGGAACCGGGGTTACGTGAGTAACCAAAGCGTTTGTTTGTAGGATTACGCAAAGTAAATCTGTCTCTGCTGGAATCTATCTGACATTATGTGAGTTGGTTTTTATAATTTTTTTCAGACAATTGAGTGCTATTTCAGATATCTACTTAATAAAAGTGGTAAGGATCTGTATCAACTATGCCATTATAATGCACATGCAATTTTATATGGCACAAAGGAGCAGAGGGAACGTCAATGATTGCAAAATGTGGGTGCATCTTTTTAAGCTTCTCAATGTACAGTATAGATTTACATGAAACAAAACATAATAAATCACATTTTTGATTTCAGGTGAATTTCGAAAAATATGATGGGGTCATTGCTGCTGTGAAAATCAACCATGTACATTGTGGTAAGTAGTAACTTTTCTAATATAACTGGGTACCTATTACAGACAAACATTTTTTTCACACATGTATTCTTTTTACAGACACATTTCATTTACTTATGTTCTTCTTATAATGTAGTATCTAGAAGCTCAAACTAACACAATTTACGTGGCTGACCCTCAATGTGGCACCAATGAGCTTCCCTTAGCCAGACAGGCATGCAAAAAATGTGGGTATGTTATCCTTTTCAAAGGCATTAATTAGCTTGTTTAGGTGAAGGAAAAATACTATAAGCATTATTTCACAACAATCTTAAAATAAGTTATCTTAGGGCGTTTTCACATTAGCACTTTTGGTGCGCACCCGGGTTCGATTGACATCAGAGTTCGGTACATTTGGATGATGTGAACGCTGTCTTCCGAACTCGGGTGCGCACCCGCGAAACGTACTCGAGTCTGCTTAAAAAGGGGGGTCTGGGGTTCGTTTCATGTAAACTCCAGATCGGTTCGCTGCTAATGTGAGCGCAATCGTACCAAATCGCGGAAGTGAACCGCTGTTAATTACATATTATATGGAATGTCGCACCAAAACAGACGTGTGTGTTTGTGTGCGTGCACTTACATTGACAACAAAATGCATAGAATGCGTGCTTTGGTTTTGTTTTCAAAGAAATAATACAGAAACGCACTTTCGTCTGTCTGCCGCAAACATACTAAAGTCGTTTCGATGACAACGCGTCTGTCCGCCGACGTCAATTTTTGCGGAGGCATTCAGAAATCATCTCTCTGCTTGCAGTTAGTCAATCAATCACACTTGTCGTCTTCTCGTTTACAGCGGTTGCCAAGCAACATGAGAACCCGCCGGCTGCAGCTTGGTGATGCAAGCGTACCGCGGTTCGGATGCAAAAATAATATGTGAACACAGTCCATGGGGGGCATGGGGAGGGGGGAGCAATCGAACTCGGGTTCGGACCAGGCAATCGCACCAAATATGAAACCGCCCTTAAAGACTCACCAACAACATTTCCCTTAAAAAATCAGAGAATATTTCAAAATGAGAGGTAAGAGGCTTGGGACAGAACAGTGGGTTGACATCGAGTGGAAGCCGGGCAAACTCCATCATACATTTCAGAAAGATGGTTGCAGCTGTGGTGTCTTTGTGATGATGTAATTATAGTGGTAAAAATGGTTTTAATAAACATTTTAATCTAGATGGCCAAACATGTGGTGGAAGAGTTTCCCATCATTCCTGGCAGTATTAATATGGAACCCAGCAAAAGATGATGTGCAACTTCAGAAAATATGCAGCCAAAAGAAGGTAAAAAATGGCTGTAACAGTCTACATGTTAGAGTCAAAGTAAGTGTGTCTAATCCTATCTACATTTACATATTTTCAGGGTCAAAAGAGGAGTACCTCTGCGTGTGTGGAGGCGGAGACAAAACAGGAGAAGAACATAGTGACTGGGTATTCAATATGACATTCTTGCCTAGACTGACTAGGTTTCCATAACTATTCTTAATAATTTGACTGTTTTCTTCGGAATGTACACACATTTTACTTTATTTTTAGATTCAGTGTGATTGCTGCAAGAGATGGTATCATGCGAACTGCCTCAATATAATTTTGCCCCCAACCCACCAAGCATGGTTTTGTGATTTTTGTTGCTGAATTTTTATCCAGTATGTTACATATTCTGGCTTTTAAAAGCTTTCAATATTTACTGTTTACTGTAAATTAATGATATACGACAAACATGTATGTTGGTCGAGCAGTTAACCATTACTTGATATGTGTGTTTAAAAAAAGGCTTAAACTTTTGAGTACACATACTACGCCCGATATAAGAATGCTGGTTTTGTATGGAGCGAGATATGCGTCTTTATTAAATGTGATAAATTAAATGATCTGAGAGAAATAAAACTATTTGAAAGAAAAAGTTATCACACTGATAGCAAAGAAGCATTTCATGAGAAAAAAAAGAATATTTGAGAGAAAAAGTTTTCATACCAATAGCAAAAAATAATAATATTTGAGACAAAAAAAAAGTTTTGAGAGAAAGTATTTTATCATGATAGAACATAAAAAATATAAATTTGAAATTTTTTAAATTATTTCTGAGAAAAAAAATGTCTCAAGAATATGTTTTTTGCTATTAGTGTGAAAACATTTTCTCTAAAAAAAAAGTGTTTCTATCAAAACCCTTTTCTTTGCTCTCGATGCAATTTCTTGCTCTCGTGTCAGGATTTTGCTTTCTCTGTGAAAATTGTGTCATGGGCGGGGCCACGTTCCTATTGGCCAGTCGGGTAAGCATCGTCTTATCTTGGGAATCGAACTGAATCATTACACCGTTGTTCGGTTCACGGACACTCTAATGTTTGAGTAAGATGATGACACACAACTCGATGGATAGCTGGCTGAGCAAGTTCACAGCACTGAAGATTAAACATTAAAAAATGAAATGGTACTCTTATTCATGAATGAATGTGTATTATATTATTAGCTTGCTAATCGCTAATTAGCCATCATGCTATAGGTAAACTTGCAAATTCCAAATGAATGTTTTGATTCACTCCTTATTTAGTGAGTACCCAGATAGCACACGTACGTCTCAGATACGTATCTGCGAGGTAATCACTCAGATTTCCATTCCGTCTGGAAAACGTATTATAAAGGTCGTTTGCCCATATGAATTACGTATCTGAGACGTACGAGCCCAGCCGTTTTGAAGACGCTTTTAAGATCTTTTCAAGACGCTTGATATTTAGAATGATGGTTAGCAGATGTTTCTAAGATATTTCCAAGATGTTTCTTAGATCTTTAAAAGATCTTTATAAGAGCTTTAATCGAGCTCTTTCTAAGATGTTTCTGAGAGCTTTAAAAGACGATTAAAAGATCATTAAAAATAAATTGCTCTAAACTACATATTCTACACAGTTATACACACATATTATTACAATATATCATTGACAACAATTAAAACAGTATTTTCAATAAAACAGGCAGTTGATTGCGCAAAATTTATTAAAATTAGACAAAGGAAAACATTCATAAGATGCATATTTACACGAGTGTATGCAAAAAAGCAACGTTTTTCTATAACATACAAAGAAACACAATATCTTTAAATTAATCAAATGCTTCCTCGGGCAAAGAACATCTTTTCCCGATTTTCCGCGTCTCCTTCAGTGCTAGACGGACGGATTCTTCATCTGCAGCAGCTGCATTCTAAAAGAAACCATTACAAAAATAAGGAAAAGACATCATCCTCTTCTATAATCTCCATCTGTAATTGGACTAACAACTGGACCAGTGAATGCAGGTGACTCCAAGATTGTCTCGTTTACAGCTGCAATATCAAAAAAATAATTGAATTGAGGCTTTTTATATACATTTAGTATTTTTTATTAAAATTCATAATGAGCATATGTATACATTGATTTAAAACAGTACTCAAGACTGTAGATTTACTGTGAGGTTTTGAATGTTGGACAGATTATCAGACCTGCATCTGCCTCAGACATGTTGATGTTTAGCTAATGACGATTTTAAATACATTTATTTTTATTTTTTTTTAGGCAACTTACTCTCCATTCGACCTTGCAGGTCACACCATGGTCTCAAGAGGGAAAATGAGTGCTCTATGGATTGAACAGAAAAGGTAGTATTAAACAGTGTTATGTTGTATTTAAATGCCATGAACAATGCGTTTATGTTTTCTTCCTAATTATGTCAACAAATGCTCTCTTACCTTGCATGGTACTTTAGATTAATCAAAACTCCAACCATCTGTATGAGGGTCTGGATGGATAAAGGATGCCCACTGGAGCTGGAAATGATGGATCAGGTCATTTTCATTTGTCACATTTACAAAGAATCACACTCTAAGGATTGCGTTACCCTGTCTGTGACAAATACACTAGACAAAAGTATTGGGAGGCCTCATTCTAATAAACATGTTTATTTATTCCAGTATGTCCAATCAAAACAAATATAAATGCTATACCATATAATACCACTACAAAAAATTTTGATTTTGATTTTTGTTGCAACAGTTTTGTAAGTGCCTTTTTCTGTTCCGAAATGACTACAGCTTCTTGTACAAGTCATTGATAGGTTTAGGTGATGAGTTTTTGGCTAAAAACCTTTGAGTCATATCAAAGGTGTTAGCTGAGTTAAGGTCTGGGGTTTATTCAGACCAGTCAAAGTTCTTCCACACCAGACTGAATCACTCATTTTCTGTTTGAACCTTACTTTATTTGTAGGGTCATTCTTAAGTTGGTATTGAAAAGGGCCCTGCCAAAACTCTTGCTATAAATGTAGCATCAAACGTTTTTTCTAGAATATCATATGCTGTAGCATTAAGATTTGTGCTCATGGAAATAAGTAAAGTATTTAAACCTGTTTATTAGAAGGAGGTGTCGCAATAGTTATGTAAGGGATAATGTAGAGGCAGCCGGTAGTTATCGGGAAATAAGCCCCGACAGTGTGATCAGGACCCGACGCGAAGCGGAGGGTCTTGTATCACACTGAAGGGGCTTATTTCCCGATAACTACCGGCTGACTCTACATTATCCCGCTTATTACACGGCTACTTGTCACATAAGAAAAAAAACTGGACATGAATATGAATTTGAAACATTTTATTGGCATATTTGTTTTAAATTAACATTTTTATCCTTCCGCGAAACTTTGCACAGATGCATAAAATGATCGTAATACCTTATTAAGATCCTCTGCTTCATACTTGTCTGTCTCCATTTTTTTCTCTTTTAGCCAGTCTTTGAGAAGTTTTAATGCCCATTATGTATTTTTTTGTGTGTTGGCTTCGTAGCTGTCATGCTCTATTTTGTCAAGTTCAGTCTCAGTAAGCTCTCTGTGTCTTGTCGTGGTTGTCCAGTGTTTGTCACAAGATGGCGCCAAACAGACAGTAATCTTTATTGATCTTTATTGGCGCGGAGCGATCTTACTCGTAAAAGGAGTACCGGCTATGCGTTATTATTTTGGAGCGGTTATTATTCGAAAAGAACGAACCTGCAAATGTCTCAACTGACCAATCAGAATCAAGCATTCCAGAGAGCCGTGTAATAAGTCTATATAGTTTATGTTTAACAAGCCAAAATAACTAGGGCTGCTTCTTTTTAAGAACTTTTGGGTATTTTTAAATCAGCCAGAGGAATAACAGTCCTTAAATGTGTAATGTACTGCCATAATTTTGTAATGATCAAACGTGAGGTCAGATTCTTGTTAACCTACTGTGTTCTTTCTTGATGGTTAGCCGAGTGTCCCAGGACAGAAAATCTGTTTCGTATGGATCAGAGTCAGACATTAACATCTAATATGTAATATCTAGTGATATGTTTTCTTAGATAATGCTGTGAACAAATGCTCTTTTACCTTGAATATTAGGTGGATCCACACTTGAACCATCTGTATGATGATCTGCACCCACTGGATCTGTAAATGGTGGTGCAGGTAAGTTTCACAAGTAAACAAACTCAAATCCTATTCAGACCATTCATGATTCCAGCAATAACCAAGTTTTTTCGTAACAATAAGACTGCATTTACAATGCAAATCTTAATGCACAGATCATATTTTTTTGACTATATTCATTTTTTGTTCTGCTCTTTTTATATTTACATAAGACACTATTCATATCTGATATCGGTGTTACAACAATTTGCAAAACTACAGTTAATATGAGTGTCATGATTTGCACTTGAGTTTTGTATCGACTTAAGCCAGGGTCATTGCCAATTTAGGCATGTTTTAATAATGACACTTAAACAATTGTATATGTACTTCGATAAAAGTTTTTGCAATCATGGAAACATAAGTGAATCGCAGACAGCATTCTTCTTTTACGAATGTAAAATGGCTGGAGTAGTGATGTCACTAGCTAAATTAATTTTCATTTGACCTCCCCTACAGAAAGACACAGCACATCTTTATATTGTTGGCTCCGCCCACTGGTGGTAGTTGTTGACAATCATAAAGTTGTAATAACAGTAAGATTGTGATGTCAGACAAACATTGTGCTGTTGCTGGCTGTGGGAAATTAGTGTCTTTGTAAGGGTCGCAAATAATTTGAAAATATTTATGTTATATTATATTATATTATTAATATTATATTATTAGCGCTCACACTAGTAACACCAAACTTTGGAGGTAAAAGATACTTTGGTATGATACAGTATGCATAGTGTGAGTACCCCATAATTTTACTGTAAACCATGCCGCTCCTTAGAGCTTATTTCTATGTATATTTTAAACATTCTTCATTCTCTTGTAATTATTTTTGCAGGTTTCTGAATTGATGTCAGATGCAAAGCAGAAGCTTATTTTCTGCCAGTTTGGCTTCATTGTGGAAAAATGCTTGAAACTAAAATGCAGGTGACATTCTTTTGTTTATTGAAGCTATGACAAATAATTTGTCTGTTTAGTTAATGTTTTATACAGTGTAACTGTACCTAAACATTGTTCCTTGAGGTCCTCTGCTATTCACATTTTGTATGTCTTCCTTATTTAACACACCTTATTCAAATCATCAGCTCACTAGTAGAGATCTTCATGAACTGAACTGAGGCTGTGTCCAAATGTTCACACTTGTTGTCTTTGCACTAGACTACTTACATTGTTTTTTTTTTGTATTTGGCCTAGGTATTCTAGTGGGCGTGAAGATCCCAAGCGTGCATGTAGAATTATTCATCCGATGGGACACACTTAGCATGTGTAAAAATTTCAATCCAGGTAGTGCCAGCAATTTGCATCTAAACGTATTTGTGTTTTATTTACTACTTTTAATTTATATTTAACATTTTTAAGTTTTTCTGTAAATAAAATGAACACTCTGAAATGAACATTTGCTTATATCAAACTTTTAGATGCAGAATTCTTTGCTCCTGTAAAAAAGCTCTTTGTTTTGAGTATGTAGCTTTATTAAAGTGTATTATTTATTCAGTAGTCCCTAAATAAACGACACAATGTTGCAGATGTTTCACAAAATGCATAACAATAATGCAGTGAACACCATAGAAATGTTAACATACAATTAAAAGTCGCATGCTTTACATCCAGAACATGATGCACGATAGGATGCACAAAGTGATATTTGGACTCAGTCTGTCAAATCAAAGAGACATACAGAATGCACAGAGCAGTGGGACTCCATGAACAGAGTTGAGAACCACTGCTGTAACTCATTATGCATTGCTTACCTGACTCATGCAGAATTCTGGCCTGGTGTTTGGTCCCCCTTTCTCTGGCTTGTGTCTCCATCATCATTACACTCTTGTCAGTGTAATAGTATCGTCGTCTGCGTACCAGGACTTTGTTACTCAGCTGTCCCTTCTCCTTCAAGCTACATTTTTGTCAAGCTGCAACAAGTTGGAATACATAATTATTAACGTTTAATGATTTTGATGTATGAAATATGTAACAAAAGCAAAAAATGTATAGACATTCTATTAAGAAATTACCTTTTTGTTGTTTGTTTACTGACCTTTCAACCATATTGCATTTATAATTGATCATCATACCTTTGGTCTACTGTTAACAGGCTACTGTAGAAAACAAAGTCAAACAAAAAAGAGAGAAAAAATTATAAATGCTGAATGTGTCTCATCTTAAATACATTGTTGTTGTTTTTGTTTCATTGAATTTGGATGTTTTGATGATTTAAGGAAAATTTACGTAGCATATATATTGATGTTTTAAATCAGAGTTTGTTAATGACACTTAATCATTAACAAACATTTAAAAAGGTTTATTACAATACTAATTGATAATATTAATGTAATAATATTGTTTTGTAACACCCTAAATCACTGAGCGCACAAACGCTACCCCTGTTACAAGCATGAGTGGTTGACTTCATGCAGACATGCGCAGACATTGAAGTACCGCGAGAGTGATTCAAAAGCCCACGAAACAGTGTAATCACGCGGTACTGTGATGTCATACTGGTTAACGCTAAGCCACGTGAAGCCGGACACAAGGGCTACACTAATCTTTGGGCTGGAGTAGCCTGTGGTTTTTAAGGCTTCGTGTCTCATCGCGTTAAACGATCGCAGAACGATTTATTTCTCTTTTTCACCTCGATCTTTGGCCTCGTGTGATTTACCAAAACCAACATGTGAAGTTACAACGCTGACGAAGGAGTTTCATCAGTAGAGGTAAGTAACCAACATATGTTATGCATGTAGTGGATCTAAAGATTGATTGTCGTATATGATCATTCTTTTTTTGGTTTGTTTGTTTGTTTGTAACGTTTATCAATGCAAGCCAAAATCGATCTGCAAATCCTGAAGGCAGGCACGTTGAACATGTAACCGTTTTCTCAGCGGTGGTGGGGTAAACATTTGCTAAGTTAGCCTAGACCAGCCCCTGTTTAACTTAAAGTTACTTGAGTTATAAAATGTATCAATCTTCCCGCCCGACTTGCTTGGAGTAAGTTAACGTTATGTAAACGACCGGTATTCACAAGAAGCCTTAAAGTTTTATAGCGAAGTGGTTTGATAATTAAGTTAATATATTTTATCAGTTGTATTAGCTATAAAGTTATTTATATCTGTGAATTAATTCGTATTTTTATCAGTTTCTAACAACCGTACATGACAAAAGGCTAGCGTAACGTTAATAACGTACGTTAAGTTACTTACCAACACGAACAAACTGAGTCTGACAGACAAATTAACTTAAAGCCAACAATTAAAAAAAAAACATTATAAATTAACATAAACGTTATGTTTACGAATTATATTATTTACATGTTAATAATGATGTTAAATGCGAAGAAAATGTTGAAGTGTGCCTGAGGGAAAACGGTCATATGATGAAAATGGCGCTCACGTGACGTACGAATGGCCTCGCGACCACTGTCGATGCTCGCGACCAGCTCGCGTTTGCGCGACAGAAGGGTTAACATCCTGCCCCAACCTGCAACCATTTGAATGCAGGGATAATAACAAATAACCAAAGTTTAATAATATTGCTGGATTTTTTTATAATGGTTAATAAATGATGCGTGTAAATTTACACATATTTATTACGTCACTGACATTGTTTTTTATTGCGTTTATTTCTTTTATATTGATTGAAAATGAAAACCTTATTTAATTTACCTAAAATTTGTTTGTGTTTAACACTGATTTATGTTGTTTTTCTGTTTAATATTAGTGTGTCCTGGTAAACGTGTGCTCGGAAACATGCAGATTACAGTATTTACAGAGCCGACCTTGAGTCACCCACTGATGGATAATCTGTTTACCTAAAAACAGGTAATGTGAATTCATTATATTTGCAATGTTTATACAAGTATATAATTTCACAAATATTAAATATTATTAACAATTATTATTAATAATGTACATATTAAATTATATTATACATGTTAAGTTGTTCTGTTAAGTTATTTGAAGGATATGCATGGTAGATCAATTAGATTCTCTTTCTCACTAGCTATAAGCAGCATGCTATAGAAATGTTCCACTTAAAGGTGTAGCGGAGGATTTTCTCGAATGTAAAAAAAAAAATGCAATTGCGCAACACTCCAGATTGACAACTAGGAGGACCAATAGTCTTGATGATCCACCCGGAAAACCTAAATTCTCCGCAATACCTTTAATGTTTAATGCTCTTTTACCTTGATTGTTAGGGTGGTGTTCATACAAAGCAACTTATTGCTCATCTGCTTGAGAGAAAGTTACTGCTGGGGCTCTCCTGCTAAGGTTGTCTTAATTCTAAAAAGAAATTAAGTCATTTAGGCTTAGGTCATAGCAAGTTTTGAATGAATGACTTCACAATCTGTTTTAATAATGTTTATTTACAATGTATTTTATTCCACTTACCTGAATCGTGCAGAGGCTTGATGTTTAGTCCACCGGTTGTCTTCTCCAACCTCTGAGTGAAGCCACCACGAGTGGTCGTGTTAACCAATTTTTTTAATTTTAGTGCACAGTGAGTGTGTCTACATAGTCTAAACGCTTAATAAACTGATAACGTGTAAGGTCATTTAAATGCATAAAATGGTTTTCTTTTATAGGGTAAAGCCCATAAATGGCAAAAACTGATTGGCACAGGTAGTTTTTTTGCTCTTAAACCAGATTTTAACGTCTTTTTTGCCGTTTCGTATGTGCGTATGTCTCCACCTGTGATAGATAAACTTCACAAATAAAAGTAAATTAAAACGCTTGAAACATGTTAATGTAATAAGCTGATTTTTATAATATCATAATAAGATAATTGTCCTCTTATTATGTGCATGTAAACATACTCAATGTCTTTGTTTATCCTTTGTCCCAAGTCACACTGAGTGTGAGAAGTCATTTGTCCAGTGCTGTCGGGAAATCTATTGATAACTGCAATTCCTTCAGTCTAACATGATGGTTGAATTAAACACAGATAAACTCCCACTTTATAGACCACAAGATTTGAGTTCAGGCAGATTAAGATAGTTGATTGAGTTTAGTTGTTATTGTTTGGCTGTTGGCTCATATTATTATTGATTTTGACAATTTTCTTACAGCCCTTGTCTGTCAAAATAATGCAACCTCTGGTTGTGAAGCACATTTTAAACTGATCTTCTTCATTCTGTCACTAGCCCACCACAATCCATGTTTACCAGCTGTGAAAGTGCAGGCCAAAAATCTTCCTTCACCTGTGGGCCTCTACCCACATGTAGATAAGGTAATGAATTATTTGATTACTGTCGCTGTTTCTGTCACTGGGGCAAAATAACTGCCCTAGAGAACATGAAGAATAGCCAAAACTGTGGTATTGCGCTAGCCCTAAAAATTTGAGAATCTTGATGTTTCTAACACATGGTACAACCGCTTAGTAGGCATGGGCCAGTATAAGATTCTGGCGGTATGATTACCTTTAGCAAAAATACCACGGTTTCACAGTGTTGCGGTATTCCCATTGCTACACTAATTTTTTTTATTTTTAAATGGCAGGTAAAAATAAAGCCTTTAAATTATATTATATATAATATTTTCGAAATGTATATTACATGTAAACATCAAATCAATCACAGACCATTTTAGTGGTTTTGTAACCTTGACTGTTTAAAACCACGGTGTACCATAAAACTGGTAACCAGCCCATGCCTACCGCGTAGTATCTATTATTAAGGTGGTTGACAGGTCTGTTTGCATGTTATTGCATTGGTAATAATTTATTGTTTATAGTCCAATATTGATTGTGAGAATTATTAAAATTTCCTTAAAAATGTTCTAACATCTTTTCCTTTCTTTTCTTAATGCAGCACTTCAGGAGAAACCTGCCTGTGATCTGCTAAGATGCACAGATTCAACTCTGGCCCATTGTCATCCCAACACCTCATCTGCCATCAGTTTCGTTTAGTGTCGGTCTATTGCAAAAGTTCTTATAAACTTTAAATGAGACTTTGTGTTAAGCAGGGGTTTCCAAACTTTTCATTCCACAACATATTAAGCCCAGGATACACAGCAGGATTTTTGCAATCCAATAAGACCTTATCACACTGTGTGACAAGGATTGTTTAAACTTCAGCAGTAGACTGTCGATGAAGACACCTATTGCATCTGAAGCTGCGACATCTGTCATCAACATGCGCTAGTGGTAAACAAATACAGGTATGCAGGTCGTAGAAGCAAACACATTATTGATGTGCGATGATCATGCTGAACTTCTTACACTGTCATAAAACTATCGTAGGTGTCTTTGGTCCCAGGACTGGGAAAACAGACGTCTTTAAACCTCTCACACTGTATGAGATAGGACCACCAATTAAGAGCCACGATCACAGAAATCTCCACGATTGTTTCACGATTGGTAATCTTTCATCTGGGACAGCCAAAAATCGTGCCGTGTATTATGGGCTTTAGACAGGTGTAATCTTATAGTATATCAAAACCATTGCTAATAATTAATTGGACAAACCATCATTACAATGCAACACTCACTATCTTACGGTGCGACCCACAAGTGGGTCTTCACCCACAGTTTAAAAACCCTGAGTATGAGAAAGAGTATGTTGTATTGTAATTAAAGTCACATCTAAGTGTTATGGAACAGTTTGTCATTATATTCACAGTATTACATGGTTCTTTCAGCAGTTACTACGTTACAGTGCTCTTAAAGTGTCCTGATCAGCTTTGGGTCTTGTGAAGTAATGTAATGAGAACGTGATCAATAGCTTTGCAGTATTTTGTTACACTGTGGCTGTAATCATATTAACACATAGGTTAAACATTTTATTCAAATTTGGTAAACAAAGTAGTCAATATAATTCATGCTGTGATGCTGGATTAAACCTGGTCAAATGATTGTGTATTGTGTTTTCAATTTTTTATGAGGTTTCTTCATCTATATAAACATTCTCAATATCACCTTTGGTTTGCTCAGAGTTTGTTCAGATGATTTTTAAAACTAAATGTTGTGAAAATGCAAGGTGTGTTACACAATTTCAATGGATGGCGTGGGGTCAAAAACTATCAAAAGTTTCAACCTTAGATATATAACTGTTGACAAACACACTTAATGTGAGTCACACCCAGTAATTATAATAAGCAGGAATTGCAGTAAGCAGGGTCACCTTAAGATAATCAGCTTGTTGGCAATTGTTTTATTTAATTAAATGTATAACTGTTTTCATTTCAGACTGATAAAACAGTCAGAGGGGCAGTGGCTGTTGGCAATGATGTTCTTGTGTGTTTTGTAATTGTTAATATTTTGTAGTCAGAAAGAGTATGAGATCACCTTTTCTTGTGCATGGTGCTTTATCTACGGTAAGTGCCTTTTTAACGTTTTGGATTAAATGCAAAATGTCTACATTGTTTTTTATTATACGTGATATGGGCTTTTATTAATTATATTTAATTATATTTTTTGTTTCAAAATTAATGCCAACCCTTAAAAACATGTTGACTATATTTTTTAAACAATTAAACAAGACATTTATTTAAAAAATGAAATGAGTTGGAGGTCTTTGCTGATTCGTCTGCGTTTGATCGGATTCAAGACCAAACGGAGATGCATTGCAGGCAGGTAGGATTTAGAATTTTTTTAAGATCTTAAATACGTCTTGTAGAGATATGGAAGACGTATTATTCAAAGACGATCGTCAGCAGATGTAAAGATCTTTACAAGACGGATCTGAGACGTACGTGTGCTATCTGGGTAGTGATCTAGTTTCTACCTTTGCACTTGCTAGCCTCAAAGCACCTGAAGAGTAACTGCTTGTTCATCATTTACAACCTCCTGTATAGCTTTCAACCAACGTTAGTGTGCATGGAGGAAGTACACGCCTAGCTGCCGCAGCGCGGGGGGCCACACACGTCGGGGCTACGGTGACCACAGTCCCGATGTCGTACGTGGCAGTGGTGGTATATCATAACTTAAATGTGTTTTTTTGTTTTCATAAAAATATTAACATTGATACCATTATAATAAGATAGCTGCCTGCTATTGAAATCAGTGTGAACAGATGCACTCAGTCTCTCAATATCACAACTATGGTCATATTGAATACACAGCTATGACAATAAATAGGGCAACAAAGTAATAATAATAATAATAATAATAATTTGTTACACTTATTTAGCGCTTTTCTGCAACACTCAAAGCGCTTTACATATAAAAAGGGAGAATCTCCTCAACCACCACCACAAAAAATAAGCTTTGGAGGAACTTGTGAGATGTGAACCATATTTTTATTAACTTATTAAATTAACAGATCCATAACTTAGTAATTATAGATTAAACATATGCTTTGATACTCAAAATAGGATTGGGGAAAAAATACTCGAGTCACACACGCATTTCAGTCAGTTCACATGGTCACACACCACACCTTGTATTTCTCACGCTGAGAAGACTTAACTTTTCTTGCTATATACAATTAATGGACGAGGCGCAGGAAGGTTCTCTGTCAAGTTCATAGCTGTCTCGAATTTTTCTTGCGCTCCTCTGATGTCATTCACTTGGACTTGATTTATTCAAAAACTCCCCAACTGCTTTGCAATAAGAAGCTTAAGCTTATCTGAAACTATAAGGAAAATAGACTATAGAGGCTTTCTGAAATGAATGAAAGGACTAGAGATGACTATTGGAGCATGTCAGACATACTTTTTTATAAGTGTAATTCTTGTCACTTGTCACAATTTAACACATCAATAATGTGTTATGTTTGTAACAACACTGGGTGTGTTAATTTTAACACATTGTTTTGTATCAAACTATTCAACACATTATGTGTTATTTCGTATTGATTTTGAGCAAGTGCAAATGTAGAAACTAGATTACTACTCACTAAATAAGGAGTGAATCAAAACATTCATTTGGAATTTGCAAGTTTACCTATAGCATGATGGCTAATTAGCGATTAGCAAGCTAATAATATAATACACATTCATTCATGAATAAGAGTACCATTTCATTTTTTAATGTTTAATCTTCAGTGCTGTGACCTTGCTCAGCCAGCTATCCATCGAGTTGTGTGTCATCATCTTACTCAAACATTAGAGTGTCCGTGAACCGAACAACGGTGTAATGATTCAGTTCGATTCCCAAGATAAGACGATGCTTACCCGACTGGCCAATAGGAACGTGGCCCCGCCCATGACACAATTTTCACAGAGAAAGCAAAATCCTGACACGAGAGCAAGAAATTGCATCGAGAGCAAAGAAAAGCGTTTTGATAGAAACACTTTTTTTTTAGAGAAAATGTTTTCACACTAATAGCAAAAAACATATTCTTGAGAGATTTTTTTTCTCAGAAATAATTTTAAAAATTTCAAATTTATATTTTTTATGTTCTATCATGATAAAATACTTTCTCTCAAAACATTTTTTTTGTCTCAAATATTATTATTTTTTGCTATTGGTATGAAAACTTTTTCTCTCAAATATTCTTTTTTTTCTCATGAAATGCTTCTTTGCTATCAGTGTGATAACTTTTTCTTTCAAATAGTTTTATTTCTCTCAGATCATTTAATTTATCGCATTTAATAAAGATGCATATCTCGCTCCATAGTTTTGTTGGTCAACACTTAAACTTATTGATGCTTCACTGTGCATGTTGTTGTGGAAGATGCATTTCAGCCAACTTTTATAAGGTGTTGACTATTAGCAATCAAGTGTTATAAAACAATTGTATATGTAATCCTTAAGAACACTATAAACCAGTTTTATGTTCTGTTGTTTTATTACAAGTGTTGCTTTAATACAAAAAGTAATATTCTTAGTTGAAAATATGTGACCCGTCACGGAAACCAGCAGTGTTAATTTCGTTGACGAAGACGATGACGAAAAATATTCGTCAACGAACCTTTTTTCACGGACGAAGACTAAATAAAAACTAAATAAAAGTCAGATAGGATGACGAAGACTGTAACGAAATATAACTGACACTTTAGTCAACGAATAAAAATAAGACGAAAATGTTAGGGAGGGACGAAAGGAGAAGAGATCCAATCAGAGCTACTCATTTTGTGGGGAAAGTTTTGTGGGATCCAATCAGAGCGAATCTTTGAGGGTAGGTTGATCTACGCAGGCAGCAGGCAGTAGAGGCATTTTAAAAACCCGCGGCAAAGTTCGTTTTCACAAAAGGTTGTTTACATTATATTTAGTTGTACAGTCTTCGTTACCCAGCTTTGGCTGATTTCAGTTGACTTCGCTCGTTAGCAACACGCTAACGTGTTGCGGTGCACCCGGTCTGAAGACATGTCTCATTAACAACAACAATGTCAGAGCTAGCATCTAATCTGATCACACTTCAAATATGACAAGACGACAGCCTGTAAAGACGACTCATCCAGAAATACATGCGAAGGTAAACATGCACGCTAAGGTTATTTTATCAGATAAACCACAGTGTTTTCGCTAAACTTGGTATAACATAGAAACGAAAGGAATACACATCTGAACTGCATTGATTGTATTGGATTCTCTGAATTAATACTGAGTATAAATATTCAGTGTCCTCAAATTGAATGAAATGTGTAACGTTACTATTATAGTATATGTTGTGGTTTTACATGACTGGACAAAGTGCGTGTGTAAGTGCGTGTGTGTGTGTCTCTGTCTGTGTGTCTGCGCGCGTGTGTATCTGCGTGTGCATGTCATTTAAGGAGAAGGCAGATGTTTTTCAGGGACCATGTATATTTTTTAGGTAGAGCGGGCCTTATGCTTATTTTATGTGATATTATCTTTTGTGAAAAAGCCACGGTCAGTTTTTTTGACATTAAGAATAAAATAAAATACGTGTTTTCTTTAACAACCATTAAATCTGTCTCTGTATTGCATATTCAAACCTTAATACCATTCCATAACAGACTAAAAAACTTAAGACTAGACTAAGACTAAAACTCTTATGATATTTCGTCGACTAAAACTAGACTAAGACTAAAATATTTCAGATGACTAAAATAAGACTAAAACTAAATGGTGTGTTATTCAAAAGACTAAGACTAAGACTACATCAGAATTTGCTGCCAAAATTAACACTGGAAACCAGTGACACAAGTCGGCAGCACAGTTTCGAGAAAATGAGAAACAAAGTTTTTTTTTTTCAAAATTTTAGATTTTCGTTTTATTGCAGAATCTGTTAGTTGAGATCACGAAGAAGCCTCTCCATGTTTGAGATAGCAGTTTTTGGATATTTAAAAGCGTAAGGTAATATAAACATCACCAAAGTAGTCCATGTGACATCAGTGGGTCAGTTAGAATGTGGTGAAGCATCGAAAATAAATTTTGTTCCAGACATACCAAGAATTACGACTTTATTCAGCATTGTCTTCTCTTCCGGCTCGAGCATGAAGTCACGTGACTGTAGTGACGCAGCTGCCCTGTTCCTCAGGCATGTTTGCTAATTTTTTTTTTCAAACTTATAGCGTGCATCTCCACAGACTGTAAACGAAGCTCGGGCGCACAAAACAAAAGAAAATAAAAGAAGCTGGGGGGGAACAAATAACAGTCAGCTGCATAGTACGTCAGCCGCGTCACTGACTTTATGCGGCGCCGCAGTCGGATGATGTCAAAGTACCGCTTTGTAGAGTAGAGCTCTTCAAGAAATCTTATGGAGTAGTCTAATTTCAACTCGCTCTCACTGTACTTTGACGTCATCTTTGTGTCAGTTCTTGCAGCACATCATGAAGTCAAACACATAAGTTACACAGAGATCGTTGAACTCTTTATATAATTGGCTACATGTTTTGTCTATCAATATTTTCCATGAAGTCATTGGCTGATGGAGGAACGAGCGAGCGATTGGTAACATCTCTAAAGGACGTCACGTTTTCGACGGCGCTGTTTGGATTATATATTATACTACCTCCCTATTTTAAAGGGGCGGTGAATTTGTCGATTTTATTGTTTTATACTGTTGCCTGATGTCTACTTCTGATGTCCGCGTGGTTTTTACATTCAAAAACATCAAAAACAATAAGTAATAGGCTATTTTGTAACATAGATTAGTGGCTGTCTGGAGAAATGGTTCGTTTGAAGGGGCGGGCCGCATTGAAGACCTGGACGTAAACACCCACTGCTATGATTGGACGTCTTCGTTCCCCGTCATTACATGTGGGGAAATGTTTTAAAAACATTAATGTGATAAAAATAGCAGCCGAACACAAATATGTTTGAGCCACAAAAGATTCTGGGTGCTAAATATGATACGCATAAATGACAATACGTATATTAAAGTAGAAACAAAACTCGACGTGACTAAATTACCGTATACAACACAGTAAGCGCGCATCAGAATCTAAACTGCGGCTAATAAATCCTTATCAATAACTTTGTATAATTCGATTGTGCTTGTGAGGTTGCTTTTACATTCACGTAATGTTAAATACCACAGTTATATGATAAAAAATAAGCTTTGTTGAGTGTTTGACCTTTCAAACGTAACTCGCCTAAATTACCGTATACAACACAGTAAACGGGCATCAGAATCTAAACTGCGGCTGATAAATCCTTCTTTATAAATAACACTGTATATTTCTACCGTTAAATTACAGTCGTGTTGTTAAGTGGTGTATCTTTATTAATCGTTTAATGTTTTTAGTACATTAAAACAGTCAAACATACGTGTTTAGACACGGATGTTAGAACAGACATATCAAGCGATCTCTTCTAACAAAGCAATAGTGAAACGCAGTAACTTAAATAAAGTAAAATGTCTTACTGTGTATAATGCTGTGTCATTGTTGTCAGATCCAATATAAGTGGTGCTTTTAATCACAGTCTCTCTGCAAATCCAGCATCGACTTCTTTCCAAATAAATCCGTGTACACAAAGTTAACAAACACTCCCCACACGAGCTGGAACTTCTTAAAAAGCAAACTTTTTCCAGGCATTTAATGTTATGTTCCAAGCCTCTGAATTAAAGTATTTAGCTTCTGTGTTGTTCCCACGCGGTTCTTCCACAACCGAAAATGCGTTTCCAGTCTTTCATAACAGATCACCGCGTCAAAATAAAAGTCTCTCAGAAAAAATGTATTTAAAAGTCATTTTGGTTACATTTGTCAATCTTTAAAGACATATTTACTTTAAAGACATATTTACTTGTTGAGACACATGTGTGTCACGCGAAGCTGTGGGCGGGACTTCAAAAGTGGTCCTTGTATTTGGCTATGGGGCGGTACTTCAATTCTACTTTGACGTCATAGATTTCCGAATTCCACACTGGCTTGTTTTACTGGCTTGGTGCCAAAAACGGTTATATTTCAGTAGCACGGACGTTTTCAGTTCTGAAACTTGCAGGATGTTCATTTAAGTATGATGACCTCTTATATAACAAATTATCAAGTTAAAATTGAGTATTTGATTCACCGCTCCTTTAAATACAAACCCTTACATGTTACGATGTAAATAGTCCTCAGATTGTATATTATATTCTATTACCAGATGCTTATGCGAAATCTGATCTAAACAATAGACTATATATCCATATTTCACGGATTATATGCATTTGTGGACAAAAATGGTCATTGGATGATTCATACATCTGAAACAGACTGGATTCGACTTGTGTTCAACACAAAGGTAAAAAGTCGTGTTTATGTTTGCATGTTGTCATCCGTACTTCTGTCACAAAATACTACATATGATGCTAGAACATCTGTATCTCAAAACGGCTTTACAGGGGGTATGGCTTAGCTAAATGAGATGTAAATGAGCCCTATTGTCTCTCCCGGCAGAGAAAAGTGTTAACTTTTCTTTCTCAATTTTCTCGGTTTGAGTTTTCCTGAGTTCCTATATTCAAATGGCCACAACTTCCCCAAATCTTATCAGATTTCCATGTGTTACACATCGTTGGAAAGCTTAGAAACTGCACTTTCAGAATCTATGAATAACTCAAAATGCCCCAGATCCAACTTGTACTCCCTACTTTCTGTGACTGGTCACATTTATTTGCCTTCAAATCGCATATCTCATTCATTTTCACTGGAATGGGGGACCATAAGAGTTTAAAGCTGAAAGTTTCACGAAATGCCTTTCAGGAAAATTTTCTTCTAAAAATATATAAACATACAATTACACTCACCTAAAGGATTATTAGAAACACCATACTAATACTGCGTTTGACCCCCTTCATAAGCATTCTTTAGAAATGTTGGCCCAAATTGATAGGAAAGCATCTTGCAGTTGATGGAGATTTGTGAGATGCACATCCAGGGCACGAAACTTCCGTTCCACCACAAAAGCTGAAATAATTGCATTTTTGTGAAGGAATTTTGTTACAGATCAGATTCAGAAGGAGTGCTGGAGTGCCAGCTTGCTTAGAACACACAGGAGTGGTAACTCAGCTCATCCAGGAAGCTCATGAACATAAGGGAGACCTTACGGTACTGTGGTTAGACCTATCCAATGCATATGGTTCTATCCCCCACAAGATGGTCCAGACCACCATGATCAAGCAACATGTGCCACATCACATGGCAGATCTGATCTTGGACTATTACAAACATTTCAGGATGTGAGTCTCGACAGGAGGAGTGACATCAGATTGGCAAAAACTTGAGGTGGGAATAATCACAAGCTGCACCATCTCAGTGATCCTATGTGGGTTGGTGATGAATATGATTGTCAAATTGGCAAATTGAGCCTGAGTGTCGAGGGCCTCAAAGCAGAGGAGGAGTCCGCCAACCGCCAATTAAAGCATTTATGGATGACTTGACAGTCACCACAGAGTCGGTGTTAGGATGCATGACTACAAGAAGGTGTATACTACAAGGGCTGGAAAAGCTTATCCGGTGGGCTCGGATGGAGTTCAAACCAACCAAGTCCCGTTCCCTAGTGCTGAAGAAGGGCAAGGTCACGGACAGGTTTCATTTCAGCATCGAAGGGACAAAGATACCATCACTGTCAGAACAGCCCCTGAAAAGCTTGGGAAAGGTTTTCGATAGGCAGCCTCAGAGACTCTGCATCAGTCCAGTCAACCTGCCAGGGGCTGGGCAGCTAGTTAAGAGCAATAGACTGTTCTGGCATCCCCAGTAAGTTTAAAGCATGGATCTACCAACATGGTATCCTGCTAAGAATACTCTGGCCACTACTTGTGTATGAGGTTCCCATTTCTACGCTGGAGACCTTGGAATGAAAGGTCAGCAGCTGTCTCAGGAGATGGTTAGGGTTGCCCAAGAGCATCAGTAACATTGCCCTCTATGGGAACACCACAATGCTCCTGTTGCCTCAGAAATCCTTGGAAGAGGAGTTTAAAGTGACAGGTGGGAGAACGCAAGGTCACCTGGACAGACTTCTGGCAAAGCGAGCCGCACCGCATAACCTTCCTGATTAGGGCAGTGTATGACGTCCTGCCTAGCCCAGCAAACCTCTGTATGTGGGGAAAAGCAGACTAATCAACTTGCCATTTGTGCCCAGCTCGTGGAACGCTGGAGCACATTCTGAGTTCCTGCCCAACAGCACTTGGCCAGGGTCGGTACACTTGGCGTCACAATCAGGTGCTGAAATCCATCAGCTTGGGAGAAGCCCACGAAAGAAAGATGACCAAATATGAACGTCTGATTGCATACAGCACATTTAAATCCTTATTTAATTGCATCTATGCGTATATCTCTGCACAGCAAGTTTATTAAACACAGGATCGCTCGCATGTCCCAACAGTTTTTTTCTGTCCATTCCCAACAAAAACAGAATGTTGTGCTTTTTGGAAAATTAGGAAAATAAACATGATGCACATTCTGTTCTCTCTCCCTCAATGAAGTCCTTTTAGAAACGCATCAGAAAAATGTACTGTAACTTAACGAATACTTGTCATACAAACAAAAGATAAATGTCTACATAATGCTTGGAATGTCTACTTTTAAATGGTCTAAGTGAGATTGAAAACAAAATATTCTCATTCGGTGTAAACTGTATGAAAAGCAGAAGAGGTACCATCTTTCTCCTGTTAGCTCATTATTTTAACTGAGCTGAGATCACCATGCCCCGTTCCATTGCAGTGAATGAACAGAGACATCAATATGCGTTACTCTCGCCTCCTACCTGCAGTCAATTCCCAATCCAGTCTCTCCATTCCTTGATATGCTGAGTTGTTTCATCCAAGTGCACCAAACATGACATCTAAATCCATATTTACTTGCGTATGTGTGTCACTATCTCCAGACGCGAGTGTTTTCTTTGTGCTTCCGTCAAACACTACACACAAAGGGCACACACATACACAAACACACAAGTCAGGAAATTTATAAGATTACTAAAAAGCACGTCAAAAGACGCGATTGCAAATAGCACATCTAAATCCTTATTTACTCATGTGTGTGTGCGTGTGTCAGTCACTAAAAGTTATCTCCAGACACAAGTGTTTTCTTTGTGCTTCCGTCAAACAGTACACACGACGGGCACACTCGACACATACACAAACACACAATACAGGAAATGTTATGCGCTTTTTGGTATTCTTATAAAAGATGCGATTGCATACAGCACATTTAAATCCTTATTTAATTGCATCTATGTGTATAAGAAAAAAGAAAAAAAGATGAAACTGCGGGATGATTCCCGTGCATCACTTGAAGGTAAGTCCATCATGTTTAATCATTCCTAAATAAGGGAAATGCGCATGGGCTGCAGCTGCTGCTAATCGTGATGCGCCTCGAACTTGCTGTGCTGATATTAATGTTTAGCAAACTATGTTGTTATAATTTATAACTTCAGTGCAAGCTAAATTGAGAAACATTACTGTAAAACATTACATACAGTATGCATGTGCATTTTACAAATAACTGACGCAGCTGTTACTTTCTTTACTACGTTTCTTTAGATATTGAGCAGTGTTTTATTTTGTGGTTTATTTTGACGTGGCGGTGGTTAATACTTTCTCAGTAAAAGTTAACATTAGCAGTCAGTGCACATGTTAGGCTAACAATTCATGACTCTTAAATATATATAAATATAAAACATAAAACGTCATGATATGAAGCAAACACTGTGACACTTAGTTATCTGAAACTTTGTTTTATTTAAGAATATTGAGAATTATTGTTTACTTAGTGATGTTTATTTAATGTAATTTATTTAAAGTGACACTGAACTTGCGAAAAACATGTCTGGATTATTTTGATAATTTAAGTTTGGTAATTTTTTATGTTTTGCTATTCTATAAAAGTTTGTACTTTCAAATGTGTAGTGTGTGTTGGCCGTGAAGATTTTACTTTCTGCTATTAAGTTATATGTTTGGCAATAAAAAATTAAACTGGCAAAAACAAAAGTTTTTTTTTCTCAGGGTTGGGGTGGCGGGCATTATAAAGGAATTATGCTTAGGGCACCAAAATGGCTAGCAGCGGCACTGCTTATCAATCAAATAAAGTTTGTAACAGATCAAACATTGCATAATCATTGTAAACATGTCACTTCCAGTTGCCAGCTGGGGGCGCTATAACCATAAGTGACTATTGACATGTAAATGTGTTCAGGTCAGGACTGTTAGCAATCATGTGAAGTTTGGGAACGATTGGACATTGTATGTCTGAGTTCCAGCAACCTGTTTCACAGCGAAACATCAAACTTTGGCGGGGCAGAACAGACTTGATTCAAATTTGATTCTATTTAAACATAGAATCAAATCCTTAGCATCACAAAGGCCTTTAGACGAAACTCGCCAAATATGATGATGATCCGACGAAAACTGTAGGAGGTGTTTGTTAAAGTATGACTGCTGGAAATGATAAAAACTGAGCCAAAATCTGAGAAATAATTAAAAATAGCTAACTTCCTGTTTGGTTTAGGGCGTTGCTCCAAGAGACTTTTTTGTTTGGCTTGCAATAATACATGAGCACACCGAAATTCGTACATGTACATTAAACACAGTCCAAGGGCTGCTTTGTTGAATATTTGAAAGTGGCGCTGAAACATGCCCCTTCATGTTGCCAGCTGGTGGCGCTACAACTATAAATTAAAATTGGAATGTTGATGTGTTCATGTCAGGACTTTTAGCAATCATGTGAAATTTGGGACAGATCAGACATTGTATGCCTGAGTTCCAGCAACTTCCTGTTTCATGACAAAACATCACATTTTGTCGGGCCAGAACCGACACAAATTTTGACGCAATTTAGCATAACAAAGGCCTTAAGATGACACTCACCAAATATGAAGATGATCCGACGAAAACTGTAGGAGGAGTTCATTAAACTATGACGCCTGGAAATGACAAGAACTGTGCCCAAATCACAAAATAACTCAGAATAGCTGACTTCCTGTTTGGTTTACTGCTTTGCTCCAAGAGACTTTTTTGCATCATGCTACTTAAGCGTATCAAATTTCGTAATTGTACGTCAAACACAGTCCGAGGGCTGCTTCGTTGAAAATTTGTAGGTGGCGCACTAGAGCTATTTTCCCACGCCTAATTCCAAAGCCTACACCACATGTAAATTTTCACCACTCTTGACATTTGTGTAAAGTTTCATGAGTTTTCGAGCATGTTTAGGCCCTACAAAGTCCCGCTGAATTCGGAGAAAAATAATAATAAAATCTCCTTGAAGAACAATAGGGTCCCCGCACCCCGGTGTGCTCGGGCCCTAAATACTTCAATAGAAAAAAAAAGTATATATAATGTGTGTGTGTATTTACATTCTATTGAAAATTTTTTTTTATAAATTCCCAAGTAAACCTTATCATGGTTTTCCTACAGAGAAAGTTACATTCCTACAAGGCTCATTATGTGGCTCATTATGCAAGTATTTTGTTTCCTCAGCTGTCAATCACATATTATTCAGGAGCTTTGACGCATCTTTGCATACAGGACAGGGTCTTAGAAAGTTTAAATCAATATATTGTTGTATGTGAAAAAGTAGGCAGAATTTTTTAAATAATTTTGAAGAAAAAAACTCTAGACTACTAGATCTTGTCTTGGGAAAACATGTTAAGAATGAGTTTTGTGGACTTATACAAACATGTACGTACATACATGTTGCCCATATAATATTGTAGCCCAGTTTGTGCTGAACACAGTGTTATGAGACTTGCCATTTATTATGTTTTAAGTAACTGAAAAAGCACAAATGTCAGTGCAGGTCAAAACTTAAACATGGTTAATGGTGACTTTAAATGAAACAGCCAACATCTAAACCTGAGTTAAGAAAATGACTCTACAAATAAGATGTAAAATGCAATTTTAGGTTTCAGACAGAGATGGTAAGAAAGAGGATAACATATCTTTTAAATCTGCTTCAGTGTTACTTTTTAACACTCTGAAAGATTGGGACACTATATATATATATACATCCAGCAGTGTTCATTTAACACAGGGGATTTTGCTGTATGAGGGCTTCCTGGGGGCCAAGTGAGGGCTGCCCACGCAGGGGCAGCGCTAAAGGGCCAACATTTCGCCACTGGGCAAACCTGCATGGGGCCCTAAGGCTTTGCCCATACAGGGCCATCATAGGCTTGCTTGGAGGGTAAATTTTTGTATGCACTATTAAATCTGCTTATATTTCCATGTCAATCTTCATACATAGATTTGTCCCTTAGAAAATGGCAGCAACCCCAACATTTCTGCAGCATGTTTTTGTTCTCACAGATGTAGCTATAAAGATAACTTTTGAGTCTGTGATAGAGCTAATCAACATAATGCGAGAGAAAGCCAAGCCAAGACTTGACTTTGAGTTTACCTTGCATTATGAGGATCCTGACTTTGGTGGACAACTCAGCTGTCTAATTGATATTCAAGAGAAGAGAAGGCAACATTGAAAATGATCAGATTAGAAAGTGATACCAGCTCACGTGCATCTTGTGGTACAGACATACTTCCTCTTGTGCCTATAAGCCAGCGTCAGAAGTCCTGGCCTGACATATTTCCTGTGCCAACGTTTTCTTATGAAGTAGAGCATGTGCTTGAAGAGGGAAACCGTGCCTTTGCAACTTCTGGAAAGACACTGAAATTAAAGCGACACCAAGTAGTTTTTCAACCTTCATAATAAATTTTCAAGACCCTTGTGATAGTACATCGACTTTAAATAGGTTGAATGAAATGTCTACCATAGCCTGACGGGGACTGTATCGCTTTTACTCATACTTTAAAACTTAAGGTTTCAGGTAGTAACCTGAGCACAAAAAAAACCTACAAAATTCTTCTGCTTTACGGCATACGTCACTTCCTCCACTTCCTCAACACATTTTTATTTTATTTTTTGACGTGAAATTTGCTGGAGGCTACTTAAGGAGTGTAGAGAGCATCTTCTATTATGTGACTCTGTGGCACTGTGTTAGTGTCACAGACCTATGACACGGGCGACACAAGTTCAATTCCCCTTTAAGTAAATTTTTTTATATAAACTCACGATCTTGATTCATACATAAATGCGATCTTCATTATAAATGACAGCGATTATCTTGCATAGAGTTCCCTGTATTCAGGTGCTGCATTCACATGTTCACGTATTTTCCTTTCTTTTACTGTCTATGGTATTTACATTACAATCCAGGATGCTATAGCAGTCAAACTTGCTCAAACTCACACAGTGTAAAACCAAACCCTATTCATTCACCAATCAGATCCGAGCGTTTCTCTCTTCTCTTTTCCTCATTTGCTGTGTTCCGCTGTCACTCGCGTGACGTATTACAAAGCGGCAGACCTAAACACATCGGTTTACTTGGATTTGGAGCGACAATTTTCACACAAAAGAGAGGAAAAACGAGCGCCATTGCGGAAAATCCTGGAGGCGAGGGAGAGAGGGACGATGCAACAATATTTGTTTCGAAAAAGGCAAGGAAATACTTTTGATCGTTTCTCAATTGGAAGGCTGCAGCCTCCAGAGGTCAAATATGCAGGCTGCATACGTCATCAAGTCTGGTTTATTAAGGTAAACTGAGCATTACATTCGCAAATCATAAGCATACTGCAACAATTTACGATTATCTCAGTATAATAGTCAACTTTATAATTGTTAATATTTTGAAATAAGACAGTCTTGATGACCTATATGCAGCTTAGAAATACGACATCCAGAGGTTGCAACCTTCAGATTGAGAAATGGCTTCTGCCACTAGTTCCTCATCAGAAAGTTGTAACAGGACTGCGTTTCTCCCTGATGCCTCAAAATGTTGATCGTTTAGCGTTTAGTTTTTAAAGGTTTAGTTTTTAGTTTAGTTTTAAGGTTGGCCAGTTCTTTTCCTTTGCGACAGTGCTGCAGCTCTTGTGGCCTCTAGGGGCGCTAGGCGTGAAAAATACATGTCTAGCGCCCCATAGTGGCCAAAAAGTTCCGCGGTGTGCCTTTAACCAGATCCCAAAAGCACAACATCTTGGAGAACATGGCTGCAGTGATGTTCAACTTCAAACCTTACTCATGTGACAATGATGTGGGTATGGCAGCTGAAGCTCTTGTTTCAGCTCATCCATCTTAAAGAGCCTGGAAGTGTGAGTGGTACGTTATGGAAAATGAGCCTGAAATTTAAGATGGGGGATTATTGTGCCAAGCTGTCAAGATCTGGATGTTTGAAGGTGTCTGTCAACTCGGGGGAAAAAACAGCAAAAATAACCCCAACAAAGAGCACCCACACTCCAACATAAAAAAACCAGACAAGCTGAAGTGAACTTCCTTCCAAACTTTCCCATGGGAGAATGTCAGGCTAGCTTTGAAGAAATGAGACTGCAGGTTATGGACAAATTTCAGAAGAGTCAGCAAAATCTACGCTTGATAGAAATGCTAATGCAGAACACCTTTGCCTTTCGCCAGGAGATAATTCAGGAAATCCCACAGGTGAAGGACTTCTTAGGGAAATGGCCGGCTCTTCGGATTGAATCACAGGTAAACACATACTCTATCTGGGACTACAAATGAAAACTTGCCTGTATGGCTAAATTTGGCATATTACTGAAAAAAAGAATGGCTAAATCCGAAATCGCATACTTACTGTGTAGGTACTGAATTTCACTGAGTACCTACTTAACGAATGCTAACAGAGTACGTACATTATCGCATGATAGCGTTAAGTATGGATATCATCCGCCATCTTGTGACCTGTGACGTAATATCAAGGGCAAAAATGTTCACGCTATTCGGGCCACATGATTTTTACTATCCCTATGCAAAAAAAAACTTATACTACCCTTATTTTTGGCCAGCTTGGTGAGCTTTTTGTGTGATTATGGTACAACTTACAAGTGAAACTGACTGCTTTCGTGCACCACACGAACTACAAGCAGAACTTTTCTCCCCAACGTTATTTCATAAGAATTAATTGTTCTATTTTGCATAAAAGTATTTCTCCAAAAGGTGCTTTGATAAAGGTATTATTTTAGTGTGTCATCTGTTTAACACTCAGGGATTTCATATGCCCTATGCAGAGTTTCTTTACATTTTAAGGTTCCTGTGAAGCGCAATGACTTTATGCAATTAAATCGGCTGTGTTTTATTATGTACAGATTTCATTTGTTGTAGCTGAACTTAAATCTAAACTGATACCATTTCTGGGTTAAAAAGATTTTGCCTGGTAAAAATAAGCAATGTATTTGCTGTTTGTTTGTGAATAACATTGCTACTTATCCTTATATGGCAGGTGATTGAGCTAAGTTTGTTAATTGTGTTACTTTGGGAAGAGTTTTTGATGCTTCCTTCTGAGTTTTTCCTTACAAATAAAGTTAAAAAAGAAATTAGTAGAAGTTAAAGTTAGCTGAGCTTTGCATTCACAGGGCAGAAACATGTTGCACAAACGTACGATTAACTAAGAATTACACTCAACTTTACAATTATTAATATTCTGAAATGACACATTCTCAAAGACGTAGGCAGAGGGACCTCTGAAGGCAACTTATCCGGCCTCATTTGCGTAATTTGCGTGTGGGAGATATCTTCGCCGCTTCATGCCCAAGTTACTTGTGTCCCAAGTCCCGAACACTTTTTGAAAGAGTTCTTGCATTATGGTTCATTACCATAAACACATGGAAAACGCAGGACGCGCTGTTCTCCTGTTTTCCAAGCCCTCGCCTGTGAACACAGGTTTTATTTCAGCCGCGTCAATTTCAGTGTGCTTGTCGCGCGTCTACATGTAAACTGAACTTGAGCGCGACTTGATACATGTGTGTGTATGTGTGTGTGTGTGTGTGTGTGTGTGTGTATATGTATGTGTGTGTGTGTGTGTGTGTGTGTGTGTATATGTATGTGTGTGTGTGTGTGTGTGTATGTGTATATGTATATGTGTGTGTATGTATGTATATATGTGTGTGTGTGTGTGTGTGTGTGTGTGTATATATATATATACACTAGGGATGCCACAATTCTCCAGTATTTTTTTCTTCTTAACATCTCACTCTTCCTGTTACCTAAGCATAGAATAATTAAAAAAACACTTTTATAGGCCAAGGAATCAGAACCGAAACTGAACCGGAAACCGTGGACAAGAACCGAAAATTGTATTGAACCGTGAACTAAGTGTATTGTTGCATCACTAGTGTATACACACACACACACACACACACACACACACACACACACACACACACACACTTGTATTTCTACCACAATGGGGCCCTCTGTTTTTTGACGAATTGTGGGGTCCACCCTTTCCAGTGGAAATCCAGCAAGATAATCAAAAATTCTTAAAAACAAATATCACTTCAAATTAACAAAATTCAAACTACATTTTCCCACATACGTTTTTAAGTTCTTTGTGGGGTTCTGGTTCTAGCAGTTAGAACTTGTGGGGTTCGCTTACACAATTTTCTAGTTTTTTCTAGTTTTTATAGCTCAGCAGGGAACAAAGTTTCTCTCTGAAACTATGTCTATTGTTTGGTTGATTATCATAAAAAAATATAGATAGTAATTTAGATCCTCTAAAAATCTCGATTTACAAACCTATTTGGAACATTTCTCAGCCAATCAGAATAAAGCATTTAACAGACCCATGGTATAACATTAGTTATACCATGGGTCTGTTATACCATGGGTCTGTTAAATGCTTTATTCTGATTAACTGATAAATGTTCCATGGGTGTTGATTATTTTTCTGTAAACCGCCCCCCTAACCTGTGAAATGTCTTAAAAGTAGACACCATAGCATTGTCTGAGGTAACTGTGGTATAAGAGGAATAATTGACTCCGGTCCTTTGAATTATTTGAAAATAATGCACACCCCACTCCGCTTCGCGCCGCATTACCACCTTGGGTATTTTCTTATAATTTAACAGCCCGTCACCTATTATTCCTTACTTATACCATACGGCTATTGAGTGCTTTATTCTGATTGGTTGAAAACATTTTCAATAAACACACACCCGAGTTGTCAAATGTCTGAAAATAACTAGCAGAGCAATGTTTGTGGTAACCGTTGTATAAGCTGAATAAAAGTCTCTGGTCCTTTGAATTATTTGAAAATAACGCACACAGATGTAGATATTGCTGACAACAGGCACATAGACAGGGAGGAGGAGATATTGTCCTCATCATAAAATACGTAGCAGACAATTTCACGGTGCAGCAATCAAGTAATTAGATTTGTAAAAACTTAATTCTGAATAAAGCATTCATCTTAAATTTTACGGGGCCTTCCTCTGATGATGTAGTACAGTGGAAGGTATTGTGGAAGTAGGTTCTTGCATGGATGTCACATTGTCCTCAACTTCGGTCTCCTGTGCTTCTGGATTAGAGTCTTTTAAAAAATATTTAATGAAAAGACAGAAAATATATGCATCATAAACCTTTTTTAATGTCAGTATATGGCAGAGTCTCGTTTTACATTATAACGAAGTTCACATGCTTTCCATAATTCTGTATGGAAGATCATTTTCAATAAATAACACTTTCCATAGGTCATTTTTTGGGTGAACTATCCCGTTTACATCCATCTTTTCTCCACCAGCTTTTGTCAGACCCTGCCACCCCAATGAGCATTTTGTTGTTCTTTGGTCAAGCCTTAATTACTCAAGTTCTTGTATTTCATAAGCATTGCATCTTTCTCATTAGAATTTAATACATTTTTGAGTTTTCAGTGAGAGTCTTTTGGCAGACTTTACATGTAAAAGAAAACGTAAACCTAATTTTTCACTCAAGCCTTCATTAAACACTACATATCACTTATAAATAATTACACACAGAATTAACAGAAGTTATTAAGATTATGCACACACATGGAAACTATAATTTTCACTAAAAGAATATTAGAGATGTACCAATAATCTCTATCTGCCAATTAAAACCATTTAAAACTATTGGTCAATAGTTTAAAAACAGCCAATAGACATAACCGATATATCCTCACAACAAAAAGAGAACAGAAAAATGCAATGAACAGAAACAAATTATAGAAACTTTAACAAAACATCACTAGTTTATGGTTTAATATTTAAGGTCACATTCTTTCTGATCCCATTTTTCAAACCTTAGTGTGTAAGGTTGCAGAAATAAATAATACCTGCAAATGATAAAACTAAAAGTTGCCAGGCGATATATTTTCTTTTTACCTCCTAAGACCACATTTTTTTGATGTTACACCATAATACTTAATTCTGTGTAACTGGAACCTGTTGTACACAAATGTGGACAATTACACTGCTTCATGTTCAAAGAATAATATTTGGTTATTATATTTATTGGTTCTTCTCAACACAAAATAGCTGGAAGAAATAAAAAAAGACCAACCAAAGCTCGGGTCTTAGGAGGTTACCAGAAGTCCCCTTTCAAAGCCTACAGTGAACAGCCAGTTTGAACTACAGACCTCTACTTCTCGGTTGAATGACGTCAATAAGAGAGTTTTTGACTAAACTCCATCCACAGGCATACGTCAGTCACCAGCTAAGCTCAAACCGCTCTGCTAAGCTAAGCTGCTGTCGAATCACAACACTTTAAACAAACTACACAAACAGAACTCGTTTCGTGTTTCTGAAGGAGGGACTTCATAGAACAAGGAAGACACCAGCCAGTTTGTAGGACAAGGAAAACAGCGGTATGAAGATAAATAAATTGTGTGGAAAATACCGCGTTTTTACCCGTGAAACATGGACACGTTATATTGCACACGGTAAAAACAAGCAAAGCTTCAAAACACAGAAGGAACAGGACCTTTAACAATCATTATGTGAATAAATAAAATTTGGAAAATTTAATCTTCAGGGGCCAGTTGTTCAAAAGTAATCCATTTGGATTTCGGCTATCGGATTAGATAAAAATTTCAAAATGGGTTGTCCAAAACAAAAAAAATGGATTCTGAATTTAGATTGGATCACAAAATCCAATCTAGCTTTTGATCTGGATCAGATTGTCACTTTGCGTTGGTCAAAACATTTTAGTAAGATTGGGATTTGTTTGATCCCAAAACGTAGGATTATTCTGATCCCATCAGAGGGGTGGATTTCAGGAACAAAAATGTAATAAAACGTCTAATAAAATGTAACTAAAACTTATAAACCTATAGTTATCTCATCAGTCACAATCATCTTGGCAGATGTCCGGGGCATCTTGCTGACATCTCTGACTATTTTCCTCTCCAGAGTTCTTGAAATCCTGCGCTTACGACCACGCCCAGGTTTGTTTCTTACAGAATTTGTCTCATTGTACTTGGCAACGATGAAACGTTTCTAGAAACGCTTGGAAATGGCAGTATAGCCTTCCCCTTTATCATAAGCCTCCACTATCTTCTTTCTGAGCTCAAGACTGATTTCCTTAGTCTTTGGCATGGTGAGTAAGTAGTCTCTCCCAATAATGTGTTCAAGTGCCCTGTTACTTGGAGTCCTTTTATGCTGATTGAATGTTCAGGTGTTGTTAGGAAGCCAATTGACTGCACAGGTGTGGTTTGTAAGCTGATTGTAAACCACCCCCATTTTCACTATATTCCCAAATGTTCCAAAAGCTACTAAATAGCACTGGTGAATGATTTATTATATCAAGTTTTATCAATGCTGCAAACATTAAAAAGATCTTTAGGAAAATTTTCCAAAATTCATGGGGGGCTAATAATTATAAATATAAATATATATATATATATTTGTGGAACAGAGGAACAGACTTAATGTTAAATAAAAATAAAAAGTAAGGGTAAGTTGTGTTGTTTTATTGTCTTTTCAAGTAAAACACTTAGTGACCCCATACAAACCAATCTACCTGCTGTTTCTTACATAGCTAATAGTCAATATTGACATGTGATCCCATTTAATCCAGATTTGCTAATCTGAAAAAGTGTGTATCTGGATCAGGGTGATCCAATCCAATTTTGCTTTGAAAAACCAGGACAAAAGTGAGATGGTTTACCTGATCCTGAATAGCAATACATGGGATTTCCAAATCTGGATAATTTTGATCCAGATTAAACTTTTTGAACAACTGGCCCCAGAATTTAGTTAATGCAAGTTAATATTATCAACAAACTACCAGTATCTACAGATTTCAGGCTGAATAATCGGCTATCGGTGGAAAAATTTTGTATTGGTGCATTTCTAGAGAATATATTACAGTAGTAAAAACTCCAAACTTGGTCCTGACAGGCCACTTTCCTCAAAGTTGCATCAACACATCTGCCTGGAAGTTTTTACCATGCCTTATAAAAGCTTGATTAGTTGGTTGGAGCTAGACTTGGCTGGAGAGTGCCCCTCCAAGAAGAGGATTGGGGTTACCTGTACCAGGTACCAACCAAAAATGCAGAACACTTTACCTGGTATTTAGTAACCAGTTGCTTATAATTATTTTAAACTCTTTATGCTCTTAAAAAACAAATAAAAATATTACATACCATCCTCTTGCTAACACTCATCCGTGCCCATGTCTCTAAAATGGTGATTAAAAGAAAAAGGTTTATCCAAAAGTGTTGAAGAGTACATCGCTTAATTGACTGTCTTAAATGGTCCAGTTATTGTCAAATTATAACTTTTAAATGAACAGTATGTAAGAAATGGATATCAATTAATCATAAAATGGCCCTGATATGTCACTAGACATTAAGAAATCATTTTCATTTCAAATAGTTAAATTTCTGATAACAGTGGCCTGGCCAGGAAATTGTTATTTAAAAAGTGGAGTTGCAGCCCTCAACTGATGTTTATGTTTTCATTTTGTGTATTAGCCACCTGCTGTGTGATTGCAGTACCAGTTTTAGCCACAAGTTTTGTGATTGCAATACCAGTTTTGGCCACAATCATACATCCTGTTCCTTTATACCTGCACTCTATCTGTATGTTAAGATCAAATATATATATCTTCTCTTTGTATTCTCCTAGCCATCCCTGGTCCAATGCTAGAAGAACTTTACTTATTTTAACTAGCAAGAGTGTGTCCTCTGGAAGGCGGTAGTGATTTCTGTGAACCTCAATGTTATGCCCAAGGAAATCTGCCAGTTGGTCAAGTTCAGTAGTCTTGAGATTCAGAACCGTCGAAAGTGTAGCAACGTGTTTGCTTAGTTTCGTTGAGCTTAGTGCTTTTGGATGTTTGATTTCATCACATTCATTCACAAACTGCCTAAAGCAATCAGAACCCCTCAAGACGTGGATAGAGTGTGGCAATGCAATCAAGTATCCATTGTCATTCAGCACTCCACATTCTACTCGCTTTTCAGTCAGAGTATCAAGTGATTCCTTCATGAGTGGAGTAAGGAGAACAGGGACTTTCCTATCTCTTTTTCCTACTATGGCAATCCGGACAAAATGTTTGCAAAGCTTCTGGTCCTATGGAGGACCAAAAATGACTTAAGTGTATATAAATTAATTAATTAATAAATACATAAATACGTAAATAAATAAATAAATAAATGTAGATATACGTAAATAAATACATAAATGCGCAAATAAATAAATAAATAAATGTAGATATACGTAAATAAATGTATAAATAAATAAATAAAAACAGAAATAAATAAGTAATTAATTAAATGAATAAATAAATAAATGTAGAAATACATAAATAAATAAATAAAAGCAGCCATAAATAAATAAATATATATCGTTTTTGGACAATTTCATTAATTTCTACATTTATTTATGTAGTTCTACATTTATTTATTTTTACATTTTTTTATGCATTTCTACATTTCTACATTTATTTATTTCTGTATTTCTGTGTCCGTATGTTAATAAGGTAGGCGGCCCCAACCTCTCTCAATGCAGGATTGGTCAACTAGGCAGACCAATCAGAACAACCCTTAGAAACCAGTCAGAACCACTGGTGCTGTAAAACATGGCGGGTTTTTTAAGTACCATTGCTAATGGTCTTCGTTTAATAGCAAATGATCTAGGTCATGCAAGAAGCGACGACCTTCTCGTTCGTTTGGAACGTTTAGAAGATGATTTAGTTCAGCTCAATGCTGATATGGATGTAGACCTTGATCCAGCTGTGTTTGCTGGTCTGCAAGACGCAGCATACCAGCTTCACGTGCGCTCAGAAACGGAGGCGAACATGGGACGTCCATCATACTGTTTACCTTCACATGTAATCAAGGCACACCTGCTTTTGGGCCACACCGCTGGAGATATCGCTAATTTATTCGGAGTGTGCGAGAGAACAATTCGTCGGAGGATGACACAGTATGGGATAAGGTAATTAATAAACATTTCTTCAGCTGGACGTTTTAATGGCCGATTTCATTATGTTGTGTTGTGAACGTAAACCCATGTGTTGTGAATTATTGTAACTTTTCATAATATCTAATCCATGCCTCAATCGAATAAACCACATTTGTTGCTGTTTGTTAGAGGTAAAGATAGAGGCTGTTGTATGTTGTTGTATAGACCATTTTGCAAGATGTAAACAACACTGGTCCAGAAGCACTCCCTGCTTCAGTTTTTTAACACTACAACAACGTTGGGATAAAATACAACCAACATAACATATAGAACTGAATCAAAATGTTAGAAAAACATCTTTAAGATGTTTTCTTAATATGTGATATAAAGAAATCAGTTACAAACTAAAACGGGAAGTGTTTCTGGACCAGTTTTGTTTACATCTTGCAAAATGTACATACATTATCCCATTGTGACAAAAAAAAGATGATTTGCAATGTTTTGCTATAAAACTGATCATTTGACATTTGCTTTAGGTTTTGTTAAGGCTTATTATAGGACAAACTTTAACATTAACGTATTGCTGTTTTTGTACATAAAACACTAGTTTAAATTCGTTGAAATTGCGGCAAAGCTAAGTAACTGAGCAGCTAACCTTTTTGTCTGTCATTTGATGTTTTCAGAGTTCATGATCTATTAACTCCAGTCGATGACAATGATCTGGATGAAACTGTTACCCACATTCTGCAACGCCATCCCAACTGTGGTTATAAAATGATGGTTGGGCACTTGAATGCACAGGGAATCCTCATACAGAGTAAGGGGCCAGTCACACCAATAGCGTTTATGGCAGTTGCAGGCGCCTTTTTTGAATGATATTCTATGGGCAGGGCGCGTTTGCGCGCTGTTTATGCGCGCCGAGCGCCTTGCGGTTTTTTGCCGCCTGCCGCGCACGCGTTTTTGAAGGAGCGCTGAGAGCGGAGAAGCGCCCGACGTCATTCGTGTCTTTCCATTGTCCAATCGAATGAGGGGAGAGGCGGGCCTTACGTTGTGGTGAGGGAAGTTTAGTTGCTTTGAAGAACCGGACACCACTCGCTCACTCTCTCCTGTGTGTTTGTGCACCTCTCACCCTCAAACAAGGTCAGAGCAAGCGTCCTCTTTTTAAAGTTTCTGCTGATATGACAGTTAACAGCAAAAGGGCGCTCACGCTTCAATATTTGATTGACAAGACAGCTGACTCGGTGGTTGCTTAGCAATATGAAAAGCCGCGTCGCACTGCTCTTTTTTTAAAAAAGGCAGTGCGTCGCGCCTTGCGTTTGCAAGCGTTTAAAGCGCTTTTGGTGTGACTGAAGCCTAAGTGATTCATTGGGTCAGAGGATCATTTACACATAGGCTATTCAACTGCTGATCAATTAATAATGCTTAAAGGTGCCAAAGAATGCATTGAAATAATATGTTAAATTGTTCTCTGATATCTACGTGTGTGTGTGTGTGTGTGTGTGTGTGTGTGTGTGTGTGTGTGTGTCTGTGTGTGTGTGTGTGTGTGTGTGTGTGTGTGTGTGTGTGTGTGTGTGTGTGTGTCTGTGTGTGTCTGTGTCTGTGTGTGTCTGTGTGTGTCTGTGTGTGTGTGTGTGTGTGTGTGGGTGGGTGGGTGGGTGGGTTGTGTATGCAGGGATGGGCAACTTCGGTCCTGGAGGGCCGGTGTCCTGCAGAGTTTAGCTCCAACCATAATTAAACACACCTGAAGCAGCCAATTAAGGTCTTACTAGGCATACTAAAACTTTTAGGCAGGTGTGCTGAGGCAAGTTGGAGCTAAACTCTGCAGGACACCGGCCCTCCAGGACCGAAGTTGCCCATCCCTGATGTAGGGTATATATTTATAGTGTTGTGACTTTATTATGGGACTGGAAAGCCTGACTTCTGTGTTAAGGTCTCATTGTAGTTGTGCTTAGGCCCTACGGTGTGAACTATCACTTTAATCTGTGTCTTATTTTGCATATCATAGGACAGCGTGTACAGGAGTCCATGCGCCGTGTGGATCCTTATGGAGTATCTATTCGCACCCTTCAGCTCAACCCACGAAGACGCAGGAAGTACTTTGTACCAGCGCCAAACAGTCTGTGGCACATCGACGGCAATCACAAATTGATAAGGTATCTGAAGAACCTCAACAGTCTTTGCAAGCTTGCTAGTTAATGAAAATATGCAAATTCAATTTAAGGTTATTCTGTAATGTTTTATAATTATGCATTGTGGGATTGTAAAATAGATGAGATTGTATATTCCTTAATCCATGCCTACGCATACAATTTTTCAGATGGCGTATTGTTGTCCATGGTGGGATAGATGGCTTTAGCCGTCTCATTGTATACCTGAGTGCAGCCACCAACAACTGTGCAGCAATAGTCATGCAAAGCTTTCTTGAAGCTGTTCAAGTATATGGCATGCCATCTCGTGTGAGATCAGATAAAGGTGGGGAAAATGTTGATGTTGCACGCTATATGGTGGCTAACAGAGGACTCAACAGAAATTCACATATTGCTGGCAGGAGTGTTCATAATCAGAGGTAACATGAAATCATTAAATAATAAGATACGTTAGCCTTATTAAAAGCTTGCTTTTATAAATGTTTGATGAATTAAACAATTATATTTGCATGTTTTTAATTAGAATAACATATCTTATTATTAATACTTTTATTGTTTTTTAGAAATTGTGCATAGTTAATGTTGGGCACATAACTACAAACATAACATTGAAGCATACTATAGAAATAACAATCTAGTTCTCCGGACAGGGCTTATCCTAGTCCCAGATTAAAATGCATTTTTGAGATGTCTTAATTTATAAACATCTTGCATTGACATATCTTAACAGATATCAGTGCCATTGTTTTGTCTCAACGCATAGCAGTAATTTTTTTTGTAAGCCATTTTTTTTAAAACTGCTTAAATGCCCTAATATAACAAAAGCTAGTCCTGGCTTTATCCAAACCCCGTCCGGGAAACTGCCCCAATAACATAATTACTTTATTTTTATTCAGAATAGAGAGACTCTGGAGAGATGTTTATGCTGGAGTGCTTGATCTATTCTACTCAATCTTTACCAATCTTGAGAGAGAAGGCCTTCTGGATCCTGACAATGAAGTTCATCTTTATGCTTTACACCAGAGTTTTCTGCCTCACATACAGAAGCACCTTGTCTTTTTTCAACGTGGCTGGAACTGCCACCGACTGCGAACGGAGGGAAATCAGTCCCCGTTTCAACTGTGGAGTCGTCATCAGAATGAGGCACAGCAGGACCCTATGCAGGTTTGGATTTTTTTCTGGTTGTCCTACGTAGTATATAATCTTATTCATTGTATATGACATTATACAACTCAAGGGTTTAGGTGTCAATTCTGGACATTTTCAAAGCCATAATCTGCACTTTTGTAACTATTAAAGTAGACTGAAATTCTGGAACAAAGTTATGGAATTTTATAGTTTGTTTTTATTGTACAGTGGTTGGATCAAACAAGAACCTGTAATGTGTAGTGAAAACACACATCGTCTACAAATAATTTTGCTCTATGAAAATTGTAATCAAACTCCATGATGTGCTGAATTAAACCCATTATTACAAGTTTCGTTGTGTGAGCTAATTGAAAATGTAATTTTCTTGTCTCCACATCTTTTGTCATTAAAGGTTGATATGGAGTATGGAGTTGACTGGACAGGCCCTTGTGGTCATCGACAGCCTGGTGTTGTGGTCCCTGAAGTTCAACTGCAGCGGATGTTGACTATGGAAGAAATAGAAAGTCTGCCAGAACCTGATGTACCTTTGTCCAATGTGTTGGATGTCTACATACAAACTGTAAACTTATTAACAGAGATGCTTCAGTAAATTTATTTTCAAACAACTGTACAATATATGCTCACACTAGAAGCAAGTTGTTCTAATGCTCTACCTTATAAAAGCTGGGATAACAAACTTTTGTTTCATAAATGTTTTAAAAGAGTTATATTTACAAACATTTTGTTACTCATTTGGCAATAAAAAAAACACAACTGACAATGGCAGAACATCCAGTGTTTTAATTTTACAGTAGTCTTTAAATACTGTATGGTATAACAGTGTACATATTGTAATACCCATACTGTACACGTTTTCATGAAAAACAAGACCCATTTATAAAATTGGCCCCCCCAATGGCAAATGTTTTGTCGAGTCCTACTTAGAAAACCGTTAATTGCAATGTTAACAGATGTTACATTCCACAGTATTATCAGTTAGCATACACAAAACTCAAGTGCTGATAATAATATTAACTATTTCCTCTTTTGACAAGACAAAATGCCAGCTTGTGAAACTGAACCTATAAGAGAAACGATGTAACATTATACAGCCCTAACTTAAAAAGGCATAACCTCCAGTGTTTAATTTTACAGCAGTCTTGGGTAAAATACTGCATTATAAAACACAGTGTACATATTGTATTGCACAGTAATATACACAATTTGAATGAACACCATGAAAAACAAGAAAAGACCCATTTATAAAATTGGCCCCTCCCATGGCAAATGTGCTGATAACATTAATATTTTCTTTTTGACAAAGGAAAATGCCATCTTTGGGAAACTGAACCTAGCATAGAAACATGGTAACGTTAATACTGCCCCAATGTATTACAGGCTTGCAACCTTTATTCGCAGTGTTACCGATACTCTGTGCTGCTTTTAATAACTCAATGATTGGTGTAGTGTGGAACATTTAATTCTACTTCCTCCTTAAACCATTCCAAAACCACTTTCAGTACTACATAGAGCAGCAAGAATGTCTCTTTCAAAGATGCTGTAGTCTTTGTAATGCATTGGGAGTTTAAGGAGGTGGAAGCAAGTGGATGACTTTGGGAAGCTGCTCTCTACAACTTCTACATCCATGTACCTTGGTAGCACACTCCACCCAACCCAGAACTGCACAAGCTTTTCAAGCAGTCTTGAAGATGCTGCAACAAGATCAAGAAAAACAATGATACTTTAGTCGAGTCAAAAAGATTTGTCATTTAACCATATATAGCATTATAATACCATGGTGCTACATACAGACACTGAACTGCATAAAACAACACAGAGCTAAGGACTAAAAAGTAAATATTTTGCCTAGCTACATAATGTGCATGTGTGCAAAGAGTGTAAGACAAGAGCAGGGTTTCTGCAGGTTTTTTGCAAGTCGTTGGAAATGACAATAACGATGAGGCAATAATAATCTGTTCAAATAAAACAAAATCAAAACCAAGTAGACACAGGGTATTATCAAACGTTAAAATATATGGTCAGTTTCACAGACAGGGTTTAGATTAGTCTAGGACAGGGGTAGGCAAGTTCGGTCCTAGAGAGCCGCAGTCCTGCATATTTTAGCCTAAACACTGATAATCTAACCTGATGTCTAAATCCTAAAGACATTGATTAGCTTGTTCAGGTGTGTTTGATTAGGGTTGGAACTAAACTCTGCAGGACTGCGGCTCTGTAGGACCGAACTTGCCTATACCCGGTCTAGGACTAGGCCTGGGTTATATTAGGACATTTAATTTTTTGCAAACAAATGTTACAAAGAAGAAATTATTGGGGTGCATCTTGAGACAAAGCAATGACACTGCCATTGTTTTATACCAAGTTGTATTCTACTTAAGACACAAAACATGCATTTTGAAAAAAAGATGCATTTTAGGTATTTAAACCCTCTCTGAGAAACTGCCCCATAGTGTAATATTAGCCAACATTGTGAATTTTAACAAATGATGGCATAGGGTGCAGTTTAACTTTGGTCAAATGTTAACTTTTGGCAAAATGACATTTCAATTGAAAAGAATTGGGACACATTAAAAATTTAAATGGCACATCCATTGTAATTCTTGAGCAAGAATATGGGGACATCAAATTCAGGTTAACTAAGTCAGAGCAATCTCTGCTGAGATGCTCCACATCACCTTAAGGATTAACTGCCAAACACAACATGCCTCAGACTTTATACGAGTTCCCAAACAAACATTATTGGAAACCCAAACAAAAAAAGCCTGCATGCATGCATTATAGAAGGTTGCCACAAACAGACTGATTTTTTTACTGATTATTCACTTTGATACTTCAGGACGATGTTTTAAAGTTTGAGGGCTTTACATAAATATCAAGTGTATATGAAATTTAATTAAATAGCATGTAAGGAACAAATAAAACACATATTAAACTTACCATTTTCAATAAATGTACGCAAGAATCCAGTGATCCTACATGTATCTTCCAAAGATACATCACAGTCTTCATCGTTAATCTTGTCCAGGACCGTCTAAAAGAATAATTTTATAGTCATCGTTTATATAATATTATAAATAAAACTGCACAAAATTATATGTAAAACTAGACATTTTGTCTATCTCCTGTAATTAAGTCAAATAGGAGGATTTAGTTACTAGCATTTACATTGAATACAAATTCCATGTATGCAAATCAAATCTACTATTTTAAACATAATACTAGAGCAATACGCCCAGTGAAGCAATGGCTTACAGTAATTATATAACAACTAAGGGGGTGGCTCAGTGGGTAGCACCATTGCCTCACAGCAAGAAAGTCCTCTGTTTGAGCCCTGACAGGTTCGGGTGGCCTTGATGTTTGGAGTTTGAATTTTCTCCCTCTGTCAGCATGGCTTTACTCTGGATACTCGGATTTCCTCCCACAGTCCAGAAATGCAGGTTAGGCTAACTGGAGATGTCAAATTGGCCGTTCCCCAACATGTGTAAACTAACTTGTGTTCAGATTAACCTGTTCTTTCCAGGAATATAGCCGTAGATGCTGGGATGTCATTAAAAATAAATAAATAACAGCTATGGGACATTGTTAGGCATGACATGGAGTGTAATGCGGTCAGCTGATATAAACATGACATTTTATAACAGCTTACAACACGACTTAACCAAACAGGGGCAAGGACCAGAAATTACTATTTTATAATAGTAACAAATCGATATTAAATTAAATCTAATCAAAATTACAAAAAAGGAGTGATTTTATTTAACGCATTTACCTGTGGTGAGTACTGCATTTCAGATGCCCTTGGAAACAGAAGAGGAATTGTTTCTTTTCTTTCTGTTAGTAAAGGCCAGATCAGGGTCTCCTTTAACCCCCGTCTTAATTGTTTCAGTTGTCTTGAGGTTCTTGTAAGAACCTGCAAAATATTTACAATACAACACAACATAAAAGCAATTAGTTATATAAAATCTATATAAACAATATATTTTTGTGTATCCCTTCGGCCCTTCAACATAACTCCAACTCCGATTAGTTGGTTTTACTTTAAGTAACCAGTGAATTAGAAAATGCTTACAGCGTGCAAAAGCAGTTTTTCAAGGAGCCATCTTCTGTTCTCTGCTGTAACATGTGGCAAATCCCAGGAGACTGCAAGCTCATTGATGGCTTTCTTTTCATCAAGTGATAATTCCACTGTACCATCCAACTGATATAAAAAAATAATAATGAATACAAAATTTCACATAAAATGTATATATACACACACATATTCAACTTTGATGCAAATATTTTGTGGTCTTAAAACTATTATCTGTGAGGACTCTGCCATAATCTGGTTTGGTAATTATATCTAGTTGTGTATGGCAGGGTCCTGACAGTACAATGTTTTGTGTGGGAGAGCGTGGTTTTGATATTGTCATATCAGACCACGTTTTTCCCATGTCTTGTGACTTTTCCCCGCTCCCTTGTATTCTCTTGTCATTGTGTGTTATTTTTCCCCGCTCCCTTGTATTTTCCAGTCTTTGTCTTTTAGGTCTTGTTTAGTCTAGTGTTCTGTTTTCATGTATGTATATGTGCATGTGGATGTATGTATGTGTATGTATGTGTATTTGTATGTGTGTGTATATATGTGTTTGTATGTGTATATATATATATATATATATATGTACGGATGTATGGATGTTATATGTATATATGTGTATATTGTATGTATGTGTGTATATGTTTTTATATATTTGTATATATTTATATATATAAATATATTTATGGTTTTGTCTTGTGGGTACTGTGGTTGTCTTGTGTTTGTATGTGTTTTACAGGTTCACTTGTGCTTCCCTCACAGGTGTTCCTGTTCAGTTTGATTGCCTCCTCTCGTCTTCCTCACCTGTTGCTTGTTTTCCCGTCATCATGTCTGTGTATTTAAGCCCTGTGTGTCTGTTTGTTCCTTGCAAGTTCGTTTGTCATAGTTTGTTGAGATACTCGCCTGTCTCTTTGTCTTTATACTAGTCTGTCACAGTGTATGTTCTTGCCATTTCTAGCTACGCTAGTTCCTAGTCGTGTTTTGTGTCTGTTTCTTGTTGTGGAATTATCTCTCCTACCCCAGTCTGTGCTCTCTGCTACCCGGGAGTTTTTCTGTGGACTCTGATTACTCGACGGCTCTCAGAGACTGTTTCTCACTCACCAGTTACGGACCACTCTCCTTCTGCCTGCTTAACTGCCTGCCTGTTTTATTGACTGCCTTTTGTGCTTACAGCAGCGCACACTCGCCGCGGCATTGCCGCTGTCCAGTAGGAGGGTCCTTCAGCACTGAAGCTGCACGGCTTCTCCCTTCAGCACCACTAACGCTCTCTCTCTGCCCGCCACAGGATCTCCTCTTCCATCTGCCTCGAGTGCCTGTAGTCAGACTGTCATCTGGCCTTTTGTGGTTAGCCCCCACATATACTCTCTCCCACCGTTCGCTGTCTGGCCGGAGCCCGAACGTGTGTGGCTCTCCTCCCCGGTGCTTGTGTGTGCTCCCCGCCTCAGCCGTCTGCCCTGGTGTGGCTTTATGCCCAGATGCGCAATTGTCTGTTTACCCACATTATTATTTAAATAAAACCTTCTGTTTACTGCATTGGGATCTTCTCTGTTTTCTTGAGTCCTGACAGAACGAACTTGCCATAAATGGATCCCGCAGATACAGAATCTGGCTGTTCAGCGACCGCTCAGCTCTCCACTACTGCCCAGGAGGAGGATTCGGCCTTCACTGCCCACCGTAACCACCATGCCCGTTTACTCTTTGGCATGCGGCAGAGAGGAGCAGAGATCCGGTCCTTCGCCTCCAAGTTCTTGGAGGAGGCTCGTCTTGCCGGTCTTAGCGGGAACGAGCTAAAGGTCATCTTCTATGCCTGTCTCGATGAGCCTCTCAAATCCAGTGAGGTGGAGTTGCTCAAGCCCTTAGACTTCGTTGACATGGTGAGCTACGTCATGAACAGGCCCGAACCCAAGTCCAGACCTCTGTCACCTGTCCCAGAGGGCCGCGTTGTCGGGAGGATGGTCCTGGAGAGCTCAGCACCCACCACATCTAGCTCCATAAGCTCCGCCCCGCCAGCCAGCCTTCGGGGTAGTCGTCTGGCGATAAGGGGAAGGGGCATTCAGACCGGGGCGATCAGGTTGGGGAGGTCGACTTTCATCTCTCCAGCGCCGGAGCCTACGCCCGCACCCGATCTCCTTCCTGCATTACCGGTCTCCGGACGGAGGAAGAAGAGGAAGAAGGACTCCTCCGCTCTTCAACCAGCTGCCACCCCTCAGTTCTCTGAGAAGCCTCCGCTGCAGCCCCTGCCGTCTGCGCAGCCTCCGCTGCAGCCCCTGCCGTCTGCGCAGCCTCCGCTGCAGCCCCTGCCGTCTGCGCAGCCTCCGCTGCAGCCCCTGCCGTCTGCGCAGCCTCCGCTGCAGCCCCTGCCGTCTGCGCAGCCTCCGCTGCAGCCCCTGCCGTCTGCGCAGCCTCCGCTGCAGCCCCTGCCGTCTGCGCAGCCTCCGCTGCAGCCCCTGCCGTCTGCGCAGCCTCCGCTGCAGCCCCTGACGTCTGCGCAGCCTCCGCTGCAGCCCCTGACGTCTGCGCAGCCTCCGCTGCAGCCCCTGAAATCTGCGCAGCCAACCGCAGCAGCCTTTGTCTCTGTCCCGTCTCCGCTGCCGTCCGCAGCGGCCCCTGCCACTGTCCCTGTCTCGTCTCCGCTGCCGTCCGCAGCGGTTCCTGCCACTATTCCTGTCTCGCCTCCGCAGCCGTCCGCTGCGCCCCCTGTCACAGTCTCCATGTCGTCTTCGCTGCCGGATGCAGCGCCCCCTGTCATTGTCACTGTCTCCATGTCGTCTCCGCCGCCAGACGCGGCGCCCCCTGTCATTGTCCCTGCCTCGTCTCCGCTGCCGGCCGCAGTGCCCCCTGTCACTGTTCCTGTTTCCCCTCAACCTGTAAACCCTGACCTAGTTGTTCCTGCCTTGCCCCAAGCTGTTTCCTCCCCACGGAACCCTGTTAGGCCTGCCCGGCCTCCACGTACCCAACCCTCAGCTACTCCCCGGGGTCAGAAGGCTCGCCCAGTTCCCAGTCCCATCCCTCCTCCTGTGAACGTTGTTGTTCCCCCGCCCCCCCTCCCTTGTTTGTTGTTCTTGTTGTCCCACCCGAATCCTCTAGTTGTCCTGTCTTGTCTTCCCTTGTTAGTGTTTGTCATGTTTTCGTGGATGTTGTCCAGTGTCCAGTCTGTCTTGTCCTGTGTCTCTCCTTGAGGGCCGCCAGGTGGCGTCCCTTGAGGGGAGGGTCCTGTGAGGACTCTGCCATAATCTGGTTTGGTAATTATATCTAGTTGTGTATGGCAGGGTCCTGACAGTACAATGTTTTGTGTGGGAGAGCGTGGTTTTGATATTGTCATATCAGACCACGTTTTTCCCATGTCTTGTGACTTTTCCCCGCTCCCTTGTATTCTCTTGTCATTGTGTGTTATTTTTCCCCGCTCCCTTGTATTTTCCAGTCTTTGTCTTTTAGGTCTTGTTTAGTCTAGTGTTCTGTTTTCATGTATGTATATGTGCATGTGGATGTATGTATGTGTATGTATGTGTATTTGTATGTGTGTGTATATATGTGTTTGTATGTGTATATATATATATATATATATATGTACGGATGTATGGATGTTATATGTATATATGTGTATATTGTATGTATGTGTGTATATGTTTTTATATATTTGTATATATTTATATATATAAATATATTTATGGTTTTGTCTTGTGGGTACTGTGGTTGTCTTGTGTTTGTATGTGTTTTACAGGTTCACTTGTGCTTCCCTCACAGGTGTTCCTGTTCAGTTTGATTGCCTCCTCTCGTCTTCCTCACCTGTTGCTTGTTTTCCCGTCATCATGTCTGTGTATTTAAGCCCTGTGTGTCTGTTTGTTCCTTGCAAGTTCGTTTGTCATAGTTTGTTGAGATACTCGCCTGTCTCTTTGTCTTTATACTAGTCTGTCACAGTGTATGTTCTTGCCATTTCTAGCTACGCTAGTTCCTAGTCGTGTTTTGTGTCTGTTTCTTGTTGTGGAATTATCTCTCCTACCCCAGTCTGTGCTCTCTGCTACCCGGGAGTTTTTCTGTGGACTCTGATTACTCGACGGCTCTCAGAGACTGTTTCTCACTCACCAGTTACGGACCACTCTCCTTCTGCCTGCTTAACTGCCTGCCTGTTTTATTGACTGCCTTTTGTGCTTACAGCAGCGCACACTCGCCGCGGCATTGCCGCTGTCCAGTAGGAGGGTCCTTCAGCACTGAAGCTGCACGGCTTCTCCCTTCAGCACCACTAACGCTCTCTCTCTGCCCGCCACAGGATCTCCTCTTCCATCTGCCTCGAGTGCCTGTAGTCAGACTGTCATCTGGCCTTTTGTGGTTGGCCCCCACATATACTCTCTCCCACCGTTCGCTGTCTGGCCGGAGCCCGAACGTGTGTGGCTCTCCTCCCCGGTGCTTGTGTGTGCTCCCCGCCTCAGCCGTCTGCCCTGGTGTGGCTTTATGCCCAGATGCGCAATTGTCTGTTTACCCACATTATTATTTAAATAAAACCTTCTGTTTACTGCATTGGGATCTTCTCTGTTTTCTTGAGTCCTGACAGAACGAACTTGCCATAAATGGATCCCGCAGATACAGAATCTGGCTGTTCAGCGACCGCTCAGCTCTCCACTACTGCCCAGGAGGAGGATTCGGCCTTCACTGCCCACCGTAACCACCATGCCCGTTTACTCTTTGGCATGCGGCAGAGAGGAGCAGAGATCCGGTCCTTCGCCTCCAAGTTCTTGGAGGAGGCTCGTCTTGCCGGTCTTAGCGGGAACGAGCTAAAGGTCATCTTCTATGCCTGTCTCGATGAGCCTCTCAAATCCAGTGAGGTGGAGTTGCTCAAGCCCTTAGACTTCGTTGACATGGTGAGCTACGTCATGAACAGGCCCGAACCCAAGTCCAGACCTCTGTCACCTGTCCCAGAGGGCCGCGTTGTCGGGAGGATGGTCCTGGAGAGCTCAGCACCCACCACATCTAGCTCCATAAGCTCCGCCCCGCCAGCCAGCCTTCGGGGTAGTCGTCTGGCGATAAGGGGAAGGGGCATTCAGACCGGGGCGATCAGGTTGGGGAGGTCGACTTTCATCTCTCCAGCGCCGGAGCCTACGCCCGCACCCGATCTCCTTCCTGCATTACCGGTCTCCGGACGGAGGAAGAAGAGGAAGAAGGACTCCTCCGCTCTTCAACCAGCTGCCACCCCTCAGTTCTCTGAGAAGCCTCCGCTGCAGCCCCTGCCGTCTGCGCAGCCTCCGCTGCAGCCCCTGCCGTCTGCGCAGCCTCCGCTGCAGCCCCTGCCGTCTGCGCAGCCTCCGCTGCAGCCCCTGCCGTCTGCGCAGCCTCCGCTGCAGCCCCTGCCGTCTGCGCAGCCTCCGCTGCAGCCCCTGCCGTCTGCGCAGCCTCCGCTGCAGCCCCTGCCGTCTGCGCAGCCTCCGCTGCAGCCCCTGCCGTCTGCGCAGCCTCCGCTGCAGCCCCTGACGTCTGCGCAGCCTCCGCTGCAGCCCCTGACGTCTGCGCAGCCTCCGCTGCAGCCCCTGAAATCTGCGCAGCCAACCGCAGCAGCCTTTGTCTCTGTCCCGTCTCCGCTGCCGTCCGCAGCGGCCCCTGCCACTGTCCCTGTCTCGTCTCCGCTGCCGTCCGCAGCGGTTCCTGCCACTATTCCTGTCTCGCCTCCGCAGCCGTCCGCTGCGCCCCCTGTCACAGTCTCCATGTCGTCTTCGCTGCCGGATGCAGCGCCCCCTGTCATTGTCACTGTCTCCATGTCGTCTCCGCCGCCAGACGCGGCGCCCCCTGTCATTGTCCCTGCCTCGTCTCCGCTGCCGGCCGCAGTGCCCCCTGTCACTGTTCCTGTTTCCCCTCAACCTGTAAACCCTGACCTAGTTGTTCCTGCCTTGCCCCAAGCTGTTTCCTCCCCACGGAACCCTGTTAGGCCTGCCCGGCCTCCACGTACCCAACCCTCAGCTACTCCCCGGGGTCAGAAGGCTCGCCCAGTTCCCAGTCCCATCCCTCCTCCTGTGAACGTTGTTGTTCCCCCGCCCCCCCCTCCCTTGTTTGTTGTTCTTGTTGTCCCACCCGAATCCTCTAGTTGTCCTGTCTTGTCTTCCCTTGTTAGTGTTTGTCATGTTTTCGTGGATGTTGTCCAGTGTCCAGTCTGTCTTGTCCTGTGTCTCTCCTTGAGGGCCGCCAGGTGGCGTCCCTTGAGGGGAGGGTCCTGTGAGGACTCTGCCATAATCTGGTTTGGTAATTATATCTAGTTGTGTATGGCAGGGTCCTGACAGTACAATGTTTTGTGTGGGAGAGCGTGGTTTTGATATTGTCATATCAGACCACGTTTTTCCCATGTCTTGTGACTTTTCCCCGCTCCCTTGTATTCTCTTGTCATTGTGTGTTATTTTTCCCCGCTCCCTTGTATTTTCCAGTCTTTGTCTTTTAGGTCTTGTTTAGTCTAGTGTTCTGTTTTCATGTATGTATATGTGCATGTGGATGTATGTATGTGTATGTATGTGTATTTGTATGTGTGTGTATATATGTGTTTGTATGTGTATATATATATATATATATATATGTACGGATGTATGGATGTTATATGTATATATGTGTATATTGTATGTATGTGTGTATATGTTTTTATATATTTGTATATATTTATATATATAAATATATTTATGGTTTTGTCTTGTGGGTACTGTGGTTGTCTTGTGTTTGTATGTGTTTTACAGGTTCACTTGTGCTTCCCTCACAGGTGTTCCTGTTCAGTTTGATTGCCTCCTCTCGTCTTCCTCACCTGTTGCTTGTTTTCCCGTCATCATGTCTGTGTATTTAAGCCCTGTGTGTCTGTTTGTTCCTTGCAAGTTCGTTTGTCATAGTTTGTTGAGATACTCGCCTGTCTCTTTGTCTTTATACTAGTCTGTCACAGTGTATGTTCTTGCCATTTCTAGCTACGCTAGTTCCTAGTCGTGTTTTGTGTCTGTTTCTTGTTGTGGAATTATCTCTCCTACCCCAGTCTGTGCTCTCTGCTACCCGGGAGTTTTTCTGTGGACTCTGATTACTCGACGGCTCTCAGAGACTGTTTCTCACTCACCAGTTACGGACCACTCTCCTTCTGCCTGCTTAACTGCCTGCCTGTTTTATTGACTGCCTTTTGTGCTTACAGCAGCGCACACTCGCCGCGGCATTGCCGCTGTCCAGTAGGAGGGTCCTTCAGCACTGAAGCTGCACGGCTTCTCCCTTCAGCACCACTAACGCTCTCTCTCTGCCCGCCACAGGATCTCCTCTTCCATCTGCCTCGAGTGCCTGTAGTCAGACTGTCATCTGGCCTTTTGTGGTTGGCCCCCACATATACTCTCTCCCACCGTTCGCTGTCTGGCCGGAGCCCGAACGTGTGTGGCTCTCCTCCCCGGTGCTTGTGTGTGCTCCCCGCCTCAGCCGTCTGCCCTGGTGTGGCTTTATGCCCAGACGCGCAATTGTCTGTTTACCCACATTATTATTTAAATAAAACCTTCTGTTTACTGCATTGGGATCTTCTCTGTTTTCTTGAGTCCTGACATTATCATGCAAAGAACATTTTAAAATGGCATCTTTCAATGTACTTCAGTGTTTAAAAAGATTTGTAACATTAGCATTCCCTGCTGGTGCCAAACAGGACTATGTGGTGTAATTGTTTAATTATCTTTATGTTATTTCTGCTAAAAAAAAATGAAGTTGTCAATTAATGTTTTGCAGTATTGCAATGTAAATGCCTTACTTATTATAGATAATATCATAGTACTAAAATGATGTTCATACCAACTTGATTGTGTCACGAACATCAAGGTCAACACAATCCTTTATATCTATTATGGCTTCTTCTGGTGCTCCACCAAAGAGTACATGAATGATTGCTGGGCTCAGTCCAGCCAGGGTTGGCCCACCATGTATAAAAGAATGACCGATCATCCGGCCAGCAACAACAAAGAAGTCACTCTCCAAAAGATACGGTGAAGTAGATGGAATCAAGTGGTCTTGCTGTCCCTCAAAAAGAATAGTTCCTCCTGGCACTTAAAGTTAAAACATAGGTGGCAATGTTAGGAACATAGGACCATATTGCATTACCAGAACTTTCTATTAGCACAGTTTTTAACCTGGAGCTGCTCAGTAGACTGAAAGACCAAGTCAAACATTTATATTTTTCCATGCATGTGATGTGGAAAAGTGTACAGGACTGCTTAAGATTCTTTTTTTCAACCGGGATCTGCTACAGATCAAACACATAGCCTATCCAAGAGCAATCAAGATCATCCGTGAACTGACAAAAAGTCCATTATAAAATATTCAGCAGCAGAAGAGACCACTGCAATTTTTTTTATTAATCAGCACTTCTAGATAATTCATAACCTGTTGAATTATACCAACATCAAGCCTCAGGAGTAAAGTCATTAAACAGCAATATGAAAGACTGTCAGCATGAAAACACACTTAAAAAATTGAATATTTTCATTATTGTTTTGCCTAAAAGTGAATATGAACTTAATTTGTATTTTATTGAAAACATACAGAGCATCTTATTTTATTTTGTTAGCTGTTATTTGAAATTTTGTAGTAGTTCACAGAATGACACAAAAATTATAATTTCACTTTAACACATCAATTAATCGTTAAGTCAGGAAAAAAAATGGGAAAATTTGGAATGGTCTATTTCAAAGCTGTGTGTGGAAAAAATTTAAAGGAAAACCCCAATATTTACTTACCCAAACAAATATCGAAACCACTCTGAAGTTTGGACATGATGGTACTAAAGAAATGGCGAGTCACACCATCACCAATTGCTGGATCTCCTGAGCAGGCAAAAACAATACATACATCAGTACAATAAGGTTAGCTGTTAGTGTGCATACCTCATGTAATAATCTGCAATGTCAACTAAATAAATTAAATAAACTTTTCTATAACACATCCATCAATTGTTCCCTACCAGCATTCACTAGGTTTCCACATACAAATTAAATTCATGTAGAATGCATGTTAAATTTATGATTTAGACTTTTATGACTTCATAATTTAAAGTGTAGCTATATACAAGCATATGCTTCACTGTCCTACACTCTATAGAGGTTAAGTAGTCCAATGAAATGTTTATTTTACGTTAGTAAGAAATTTACCTTTCAGTGTGCATGTCAAAGGGGAAGCCCATTCAACATGAGCCATTTTATAAAAAGAAATGATTGCCCTTTCCCTATCCTCGGAACTGTCTCCCAGATCCATTACGAGATTTAGTGGTTTCCTAGAAGCATGCTCATTTAAAATGTGAGCTCTGAATCCCTTTACTGCCTCAGTGGGATCTGGCTCCATTTTCCAGTCTTAAACAGATTAAAAAGAATTATTACATTAGTATTAAATCAAAATAGAACAACAAAATACAAAAATTAAGTACAGTATTACTACATTAAATGTTAATTTAATGTTAATTTAACAGACCACAGTTATCCACAGTGGGATCTAGATTAATGATCACAGGAGGAGTAGACACACGTCCCTGTGATGTCCCTGGGGCTGGCATATTTCCCTGATGTGCCACTGTGACGGCAGTGCTACTGGCCCTTGCTGTCTGACTCTCCTGTGGGGTCAACATGCTCACACATCTGTCTTCACTTTGAGGGGGGCTGGAACTTTCTGGGGGTACCTCCATTTGTTCCTCAGAAGTGCTCTGTAATCTTGAATAAATAGAGATGAACTGGATATGTAGTGTTCTGATTACAATTGTGCAGATAGGGTAAATACTGTAAATTACTATTTGTCTAATATCTATAAAAATCTATGTGTCACTACATCTAAAGACCGTTGCATGCTTGGCACTACTCCATTAAAGTTAACTTCACTGAAAATTTGATTCTAATAAAAAACGTGATGTTTTAACAGTGTAAAGCAATACCTTATACATTCATCACTATGTGCTTTGATTTGTGAAAAAGGAAACTCTTCTCCACAAGTCACACATTTCTGAGGTGGTCCAGCTAGCACATTACTGCATTCTGGTTGACATATCTACAAAAGGAATTATTTGAGAATTTAACAATACTGACGTGACTGTGATTCGAATTCACTTTCTAAAGCATGGTATACATTGCACGTTTTTTGCCATCCTATAAGATCATTACCTTATCACACTATGCAATATGGATAGTTTAAACTTGAGTACGAAAAGCACTGTATGATGACACCTATTGAATCGTAGACGGCTGCAACACACATTATCGCAACATCACCAGCATGTGCAAATGGTAAACAAATACAGATACACAGGTCGTAGCAGCAAACTGTGCGTTGATCATGCTGATTTTCTGACACAACCTATGATAGTTTTCTGACAATCTTTGGTCACAAGAACGAGAAAACTGCCATCTTTACACCTCTCTTACTGTACAACATAGGACCACAGAAATCGTGCAGTGTATCACAGGCTGAAGGAGGCAACAACAGCTTTAAAATTAAAAAACTTACAGGCTCGAGGTTCAGGTTTCTCTGCAGTGGTCGAATAAAAATTGTGGCATGACCAATCTGGGTTTGTGGATTTTTAAGATATTTAATGTTATAGCCCTCATTGGGACATGGAATGAGGGTCAGTTGGCGACTTCGTGTTGTCCCAGCAATTTTAAGCAATTCAAATCCTCCACCTTGTCTAAGTTTTGGATACTCAGTAAAAAGAAAGTCATTAAATTCATGTGGGCTTGACTGACTTCCTAAGAAAGATGGAAAGATAAAACAGATAACTATACAAAAAGTGCATTTGCAACAAATGAAAGTAGTTTCACTAAAACTGTATTAAAGGTAACTTAATTATGATTACACTACCTTGAAATGTAAGACGTTTCTCCCCTAATCCAGCAGCAGTAAGTCTTTGTTTAGCACAACGATTAGGGACTAGATCTTCCACCTTGTCATCAAGACAGCAGAACACGTGAGTGTAAGAACTTAGTTGTGCGGGCACAGCAAGGGATCGCCGACCTGTAACATTAGACCTTCTCCCTCCGTTTGTGTATGGGCCGAACAGTCGTAAAACCTCAGCTGTTGCAAAAATCATATGGCAAGAAAATATTAAATCAGCACCTGTTGCATGACAGTCCATGTGAGCTATTGAAAACCCACATCATCAGTTACAGTCGGATATTCCGCTGATTATGAAGATTTAAACTTTAAAACGTGCCCGAGTTACGTTACTGCTGTACGTGATCGCCGAACACAGATAAACATAAAGCGCGATAAAAGCTCATAATTAAACCTCAAAAACTTAAAGTAGAAACTTACCGTCCACTGGATGTCTGGGTGTAGGGGGCGTAGGGGGTATAGGAGGCGGAGGAGTGGGACTTGGTGCGCTTACGGCTCCCAGTCCTATAAAAAAACCGGTCCGATTAATATTTTCCGTGTGTATCGGTTATTAATTTAGCTTAATTATCAACCCATCAGATATAACAAGGAGAATTTTACTGTTTTCAAGCTGGTTAGCTACATCCCGCAGCAGGTCAGCTAGTGGTCTTCCATTCGACGCCATGTGCTCGGTGGTAAACAGCTATTTTGTTGTGTGCCGCGCTGACTATCAGCGGTTCTGGTTGGTTTGCCTAGTTGACCAATACTGCATTGACTGGTTTCTAAGGGTTGTTCTGATTGGTTTGCCTAGTTGACCAATACTGCATTGACTGGTGTCTAAGGGTTGTTCTGATTGGTTTGCCTAGTTGACCAATCCTGCATTGAGAGAGGTTGGGACCGCCTACCTTATTAACATACGGACACAGAAATAAATACATGTAGAAATGTAAAAAAGCATAAATAAATGTAAAAATAAATAAATGTAGAACTACATAAATAAACGAGAAATCAATGATATTGGGCAAAAACGATATATATTTATTTATTTATGTCTGCTTTTATTTATTTATTTATTTATTTATGTATTTCTACATTTATTTATTTATTTATGTATTAATTTAATTAATTACTTATTTATTTCTGTTTTTATTTATTTATTTATGTATTTATTTACGTATATCTACATTTATTTATTTATTTATTTATTTATTTACGTATTTATGTATTTATTTACGTATATCTACATTTATTTATTTATTTATTTACGTATTTATGTATTTATTAATTTATTTATTTATATACACTTAAGTCATTTTTGGTCCTCCATACTGGTCGAGTGCCGTAAGAGCTAGGTTAAGGGGGACAGAGAATGAAAAACCATTTTTACCTTGTCTTTGTTGAATAATGGTAGTCTACCCACATTCACGAACATACAAAAAGTGCTAAACATCTCAGTCTCATAGAAATTCCTGTTTTAGAAATGTCAGTCAGAAAACGGCCCAATCTGAAAAACTGATGCTTGTGACATCACAGGCATCTAACTGCCCCTCTACTTTAAAATAATTGTCTACATTTTTTGAGTGGCAACAAAGTCAGCCAATCAGTAATGAGATTGCAAGTTAAACCAGTAGGGGGAGCCAAATAGGTACAAAACCACTTGTTTAAAATCCCCCACCCTAATAGAGCTATCTGAGAGAGGTTTTTAGGAAGCTTCTAAGGCATTACAGACCCAAACAAAAACATTTTTGTCTACATGTCATATCACAGAACAAGGATAAATACCCCATTCAATCATTCTATGTCACCTTTAACATCTTCATGAGTTTCAAATGTGTCTTTGGACAAGTACACAGACAAGGACATTTGGGACCCTTCTCCTGCTCTATGATTGTTGAAGAGTATGACTTGTGCCAGAGTTACTTTACCAAGCTCTTTTCAGTTTAAGGGAGAAGGCTCTTCTTGCAGGGCACTCAATTGTTTCTGCTGTTTTTCAGACAAATAGCAATGAAGTCTTTGGACATCCTGTGTGAATGGTAGAATCTGAGGAGCAGGTTCAACAACTTGACTATAATTTTCAGGTTTTATAAGTTCTTTAATAGTCTTCACATGTGTCAACTTTTTGCTTCCAGTACCAGTCTGCCAAGCTCTCTAAGGTGTTTTGAATATATTGGTGTTGACTGATAACATTCTCATTCTTCTTGAACAGTCTGTAACCATACTCAAGAATGCAGTGGTCTTCCTTAATTGCAACTGCAACCTCATCTTGATTCAGGTGTCGTGGAATTTTAGCCGCATCAAATAATACTCACTAAGAGTCAAAGTCAAGGATCACACAGACACACTGTCGACAGAATTTTCTTTGTCTGAATTTTATATATTCTGCAGAATAGGCTCTCACCCCCATGGTGCAAGAAGTTTAAAAACCTAAGAGCCCCGATCACAAGGTTGAAGACACATTTATAGTAAGATGCTGAAACACGTATAATCATCCGTTTCTACGTCATTTAGAAGATAGCCTTCAGTTGTCAGTGATTAAGAGCAAAAACCGTTAAACATAATCATAAAGGACAGTACATGCTGGTACATGATGTTTAAGTCCTTCCTTGGACATTGTACTTGCTGAAAAGACAGGAAGAGCATAATTCTGTACGTTAGCAGAAAAACATGATCTCCATATGAATCACAATTTGTGAGCTTCAGATTGTTATTAAAAAATGAAAAATAGGATGAAAAATAAAACATAATAATATGAAAATAAAAGCATAATAAAAGTCCTCCACTACACTCCTCCCTTTTTATGATTTATTCATAACTTCATTTACTGTCATCGTTACGTAGCTCTGGTTATTACCCTTAACCATAGTGTACATATAGTTCTGTGCAGTTGCAAAAGTAAAAATGCACACACATAGTATGATCATGAATCTCATTTTTGAAAGAAGAAAAATAGTTAGTTTTCTTGAAGAAATTGAGCACAGTTAGAGTTGGGGTCGTGAGCCCTTGATGATTCCGGATTGAGCACAGTTAGAGTTGGGGTCGTGAGCCCTGAGCACAGTTAGAGTTGGGGTCGTGAGCCCTGAGCACAGTTAGAGTTGGGGTCGTGAGCCCTTGTTGATTAATTTCCTTTGTAGGTTCGGGTTTGGTAGGACCACACGGTGCAGTCGTGCCAAGCTATCCTGCTTTCTTGTTCGAATGAAATTATCTTAGTGTCTAAATTAATGTGGGGTCTCAAAGCTGGTGTTGTAATTACAGTTATTAAGCTGCAAGCGTCGTGTCGATTACCCACATTAAAGATGTCGTGTGCGTGTGTCCAAACCAAACCCAGAATACTGGAGTCGTCCTCCAATACTTTGTGAGCTGTTGCAGTTCTCTCGTGTCGTTCTTCGTATAAACTTGCAGTATACAGGTATCTGTGGTTCCCACCAATACGAAAAAGTGGTCCGTAGCAGTCGACTAGCCATCCTCCCTTTGGTTTACACCTTGCAGTCCCGGACCAAACCTCCGGCAATGGGCAACGTGCACCCAGGTGGCACGCTCCGCGACCTTCACAGCGGTGTGAGTCGTCAGCAGAACCTGAAATGGCCCCTCCCACCGTCTGGCTTTCCAGGATTTCCTCCTGAGGTTCTTTACCACCACGTAATCCCCTGGTTTGATGTTGTGTAATGGTTCTTCTACTGGACGGGGTAGGGCTGATTTAACCTGCTTTGGAGATTTTTTGAAATACAGAGGACATAGAAATACAATATTGCAACATGTCATTTTCATTTTGAAGAGTATCGCATGTCACCGTGGTCCCCATGTGTCAACCTAGCAAAATGGGAATAAAAATGTTTAGGTAAGCAAGGTTTTTGATTTGGACCCATCCAAATCCCTTCAGGAGTTTTGGTTGCTCCACACGATTTCCATAGAGCTATTTCTGTTGGAAGAGAAAATGTTTGCATGCTTATTAGTAACTCCTGTGGTGTTTCGGCTTCCTTTTCCTGGGAAATCTGTGTAAGAGAAACGTTTTTGTTAGTAGTCATGAGAGATGCTTCCGCATCCGTGCGTGCATTTCCTCTGGAGATCACGTCCTGTTCCTTGGTGTGTGCTTTGCATTTGCACACAGCTATTTGAGAAAGGAGTAAAATTTGTTATAGGAGAGAAACTGTCAGTAAAATCAGCAGTCAATGTAAATGGTTATAGATTGATTAGTAGCAAGTTGACAAGCTTGTGTTAGTGCATGCAATTCAGCCACCTTTGCAGATTTCTGAGGTGGTAAGCATCCGGATTTCACTACTTCAAAGTCAGACACAACTGCCCACCCCATCCTATTTATGCCTCTGTCATCTCTGGAAGAGGAACCATCCACATAATATGTGAGGGTGCATTTAGGTATGGGTGTGTCAGCAAGGTCAGGCCTTGGTGTGCATACTTCCCGTAGGGCAGACAAACAACAATGTGGTGTACCTTCACCAGGTGTAGGTAACAATGTCGCCGGGTTTAGCACTGTACATCTTTCAACTGTGACATTAGACATCTGAAACAATGCACAGGAATAACGCAGCCATCTTGCTGCAGACAAGTGAGATGTGCGCTGTTCGAGCAGTATGTGAGACCAACAGTCGTAGCTGTGCATACCCCACAAACTCACTGCTCGCTTGCACAGCTTTCTCTGCAGCTGCCACTGCCCTGAGACATCCTGGTAGGCCCCTGGCCACCGCATCAAGGCGTCCTGAAAAATATGCAACTGGTCTCAACTTGTCACCATGTTCTTGTAACAAAACAGATGTCATACAGCCATTTCTTTCATCCACAGTTTGAATAAAAGGCTTTTTTTTGGGTCTGGCAACCCTAAAGTGGGTGCCTGCTGTAATGTCTGTTTTAGTTCCACAAATGCCCTTTCAGCCTTCTCTGATAGTGCCAAAGGTTTCTCATAAATCATGTCATGCAATGGTTGTTGCATCTCAGAATAATTAGCAATAAAAGTCCGGCAATATGATGTCATGCCCAAAAATGACATTACTTGTTTCTTTGTGATGAGTTTTGTTATATTAGCTATTGCCTCTATTCTCTTTGGAGAGAGAGACTTACCCATTGGTGTAATTTCATGTCATTAGAAAGGTTACTTTCTGGACAGAGCACTGTACCTTTTTTGGGGTGGCCTTGTGGCCCTCCTCAGCTAGATGAGTGAGCAGCCGTATGGTGTTGTCTGTGCACGACTGCTGAGTCGGTGCTGGCACCAAGAGGTCATCCACGTACTGCAATAAAGCAACATCATCATCCAACACAAGTTTCTTTAATGAACAATGCAATGCAGAGTTTGTAAATAGTGCGGCTCTCGCTGTACCCCTTAAATGTAAAATCAAACCAAAACTGGCTATTAGAATGGACAGGAACTCTGAAGAATGCACTTGAAATATCCACTACAGAAAACCACTGGCCGTCAGCTGGTATCTGTGAGAGAATTGTGTAAGGGTTTGGCACGTGAGGTGCCCTTGCTTGTACTGCAGCATTTCCTGCTTGGAGATCTTGAACAAACCTCCACTCTGTGGGCTGACCTGCATCCCTGACCTTTTGTACAGGAAAAATGGGTGTTCTCACAGGTGAGTGTGGGCAGGGAATAATTATCCCAATAATGCCTAAAATACTGGCCTTATCCCCTCAAGCGCCTCCCTTTTCAGAGGATATTGGGGTTTACATGGTCTATAATCACTCTTTGGGGTGATAGTTACTGGTTCACACCCTTTAATCAAGCCCACATCATACTTGTCTTTAGCCCACAGGTAATCAGGTACATTGTCAAGAACTTTTTGCGGTAAATCAATACTAGCACACGTCATGTGTACTGACAAACTGTTTTGTGAGTTGAAATCTGCAGAAACAGCTTTCTGTATTACAACTCTCTCTCTCTCAGCCATGAAAAAGCAGCATAATCTCTTCTGTGTGCTGATAACTGCTCTGAGAACTGTATGCTATCTGCCAATGGTTCCCAATCAACAGCCTCGCTGCAGGCCTTTGCAAATTCACCTGCATTTCTAACGGCTGACTAGTATTTTTTGCAATGGAGATGTGGGGTACTGAATTGTCAAAATCAAAAATTTGTTCCTGCTTTCCTGTCAACTGAACGAGTGCCACACACCATGAGTCATTCCAGCATATATGGGTTAAAGTCAAAACCCTCTGTCTTTACAGAAAACCATCTCTCTTGCCACTCTCTTTCTGTTATGTCAACAACATGAGCTTGTGCAATGCATGTTTTCAGCTGGAATGACCTCGCTGGCTTGTGGCAATCTTATCTTCCCTTCAGCATGCAACTCTTCATTCAGAAAGGCCCATTCATACACATATAAACAGAGACATACATATAGATGACATTCTGGGATCCCAACAAGAAATATTCAGGCCTTGGTTGTTACATAAGATGCTAGCATTAATTTTACACATCAAATCCCTCCCCATGAGGTTTACCGGACACGCGTCAGATAAAAGGAACATATGCATAAACTTGTTACCGTCATGCATACAACAGAGTGGAGCAGTAAATTCTTCCCTCACTATATGCCCCGTAGCACTCATAGATGAGTTAAACTGCCCACTCAAGGTGACAAATGGGAATTCATCTTTGCGTATGACAGAGTTGATTGCACCAGAGTCTACCATAAACAACAATGCCTGTCCCTCAAACATTATTTCTTCGAGAGGCAGTTTAGAGTATGCCTCTCGTTCAACATCAAGCAAAGCAAGTTCTTCATTGCATAGAGCGTTTCTTTCCCTTTCACACACATCAGAAAAAACAGAATTAGCAAGCAGATAATATGGCATTTGAACCGCAGAAAAAACCAGATTGGACTTACCCGCCTCCGTACGATGCTCCCCTTCCCCCTCCTGGCTTCAGTCGGCCCTTTCTTTACACACCGGCAGGTTTCCCGTGCTCCCTTGGGATTCCGGTGTCCCTTTAGTTTTCAGGAAATGGAAACATTGTTTTTCAAATGTCCTTTCTGTCCGCAATACCAGCAAACATTTTCTTTCGGATCTCCTCTCCTCTCATTCTCTCTGCTGCCCGTTCTCTCGGGAGCGTTGTCCTTGCGAAGAGAAATTGCGTTGTTATGTTGTGGCTGTGCCCATTCTCCTATCTTGGCAAAAGCTGAAGATAGCTGTTTCTCTGGTGAACGGCTTCTCTGCTGTTTCCTTAGGCCTTGCCTCCCGTTCCGTCTTTATCTGAACATCATCTTTGTCCTCTTCAAAAGTGCTGTCAAGGATGTGGATGATCTCTGATTCTGGTCCACGTGGCAGTTCTTGCATCGGCGGTGGCGGGGGTGCAGAAGGTGGTGCTTGTCGTGCTGGCTGTTGTATCTGTGCGGCTTGTTGAGCAGGTGGTGGTGGAGGGCGACGTTGTGGAGGGGGTTGGAGGTCATCGTCCAGAAGCGGTACCCTTGTGAATTGGAAATGTACCCCAGGTGGGGTACGTGCAGGTGCATAGGGAGGAGGGGGAAAAAAAGAAAGTTAGGTTCATCATGTAATGAATCTGATGTAGGAAAAACATTTGCTTAATGTTTAGCTCTGACTTAGTCTGAGTCAGTTCGTCCTTGGTTCTTATCTTACTCTGTGCTCTCATTTCTCTGCCATCCGCAATGATCTTTTCCCTTAATAAAGTGAGTGCTTTTACACTCAGTGTCCCTTTAGGAGGAAAATTATACCTTTTCTCCCAGATTTTACGCTTTCCAACGCCCCCGTGCCCTTTGATTTGATCACTCGAGCATACACGCCATTTTCCAGATCCATTGACTTTGTACTCCCTTTCGAATTACCCTGACCCATGGTCACGAACGAAATAACGCTTACCGTATTATCTATTCAGATGCCACCACAACGGTTCTTTTCCAGATTCCGTCAGCCTTGACTTCAGAACTGGTTGAGACTCTCCCTTCCCTTAGGCCTGGGGTACGGAGCCCGAGACCTCTTGTCTCAGGGGTGATCAGTCAGTCTCTCCCAAACCTGGAGTCTACAGCTGTGGAATCCGCATCCTCGTCGCCATTATTGTCGTGGAATTTTAGCCGCATCAAATAATACTCACTAAGAGTCAAAGTCAAGGATCACACAGACACACTGTCGACAGAATTTTCTTTGTCTGAATTTTATATATTCTGCAGAATAGGCTCTCACCCCCATGGTGCAAGAAGTTTAAAAACCTAAGAGCCCCGATCACAAGGTTGAAGACACATTTATAGTAAGATGCTGAAACACGTATAATCATCCGTTTCTACGTCATTTAGAAGATAGCCTTCAGTTGTCAGTGATTAAGAGCAAAAACCGTTAAACATAATCATAAAGGACAGTACATGCTGGTACATGATGTTTAAGTCCTTCCTTGGACATTGTACTTGCTGAAAAGACAGGAAGAGCATAATTCTGTACGTTAGCAGAAAAACATGATCTCCATATGAATCACAATTTGTGAGCTTCAGATTGTTATTAAAAAATGAAAAATAGGATGAAAAATAAAACATAATAATATGAAAATAAAAGCATAATAAAAGTCCTCCACTACACTAGGTCACTTAAGAACTTCTAGTATGTATCACTAAATTGGAGGGGTTACTTGAGTGTAACCTTGTTCCCTGAAAAAGGGAAACACGATGCTGCGCTGCTAAGCGCTATATGGAAACTTCTTTATGGTTGACCAGCTGAATATAGTGTGCTAAAAAGTCAATGGAATTGACCCGGAGGTATATAGCCTTGGTTGATGATGACGACATCACAGCGCACCCGATGCGAGGCTATAAAATAGATGAGCACCAGCTGTGTCATGAGATCTTTTGTTTGAAGACCAGTCCTGGGACATCTACTGTACGGCAAGACAGCGCAGCATCTCGTTCTGCTTTTTCAGGGAACAAGGTTACACTCAAGTAACCCCTCCGTTCCCTATCAAAAGCTTTACTCGATGCTGCGCTGCTAAGCGCTATGGAGAACGACAATACCCACGCTGCTGTGCTTGGAGATGTCTGGACCCCTTACGGATGTGTAAGTGTGCGCACAAGGACCGCAAGGAAATCTCAGACATAAACAACCAAGCTAAAAATAGTGGATGTGTGCGAAAGGATGCTCCTGCCGCCTCACAAACACCTATAAGTAGGCACCCCTTACTAATAGTAACAGTAGGGGATATCCCCTATTGGAACAAATGGTTTAGACAGCAGCTTGAGATGTTGACTCGAGGACATGAAATCCTGGAGTGACATGAGCATCCAAGCTATAAAATCTTATGAACGTATGCGGAAAGGACCAGCCCGCTGCATTACACCTTCATCATTCCTGGGGCAAAATCTAGACAGGATGGCGTGACCGCCAGAGCCTGCATATCCCCAATTCTTTTTAAAGAAGTTATTGCCATTAGAAAAACCATCTTTAGTGCCAGAAGTCTATCAGACGCTGACTCTAGAGGTTCAAAGGGGGTCTGAACCAGACCCTCAAGGACAATAGCTAAGAACTGTAGCAATCTGGCAGTTAACAGGATCTGCATTATGTGTCATGCACCAGACTTCAAAAACACCCCATTTAAAGGCATAATTCTTCTAGTGAAAGGAGCCCTAGCACTCAAAATAGTGTCAATAACATCAGGCGACAAACCTGTATCCCTCAGTTGGTACCCCTCAGGAGCCAAACATGGAGATTCCTCAGGTCGGGCCTGAGATGCATTATCACATGAGACAGACGGTCCCTCCTCTCCGGACTCGTGCATGGCGAGCCATTGAGGAGGGATATTATCTCTGAAAACCAGACTCTGTTCGGCCAACGCTGTGCTATCAGTAAGAGGCAAGAGCCATGCTGGGGAACTCTGGCTAGAACCTGTGGGAGCAGCGCCACTGAAGGAAACGCATAGAGGTGCTTGACCGGCCATGTGTGCACCATTGCATCCAGACCCAGGGGGGCTAGGGGACTCAGAGAGAAGTAAAGGAGGCATTGCGCTATCTGAAAAAAGACCAAGAGGTTCACTTCCTCTCTGTAAAATCAGGTCCATATCTGAGACACTATGTCTGGGTGGGGTTTCCATTCCCAAGTCAATAATGTCTGCCTGGACAGTAAATCTGCTCCTACATACAGGTTCCCCGGGATGTACACTGTTCTGAGTGACAGGGACTTGTCCTGAGCCCAGAGAAAAATCTGCCTCGCTATCCTGTTCCAGTTGCACAAGCGCAGACCTCCCTGGTGACTTATGTATGAGACTGTCGCTGTGTTGTCCACCCGCACTAGGACATGACAGCTTCTCAGTTGGGGGAGAAAGTATTTCAGGGCCAGAAATACAGCCGTCAGCTCTAGGCAATTGATGTGCCAACCGAGCTGATGACCCTCCCATTCCCCTTGAGCTGGAAGACCATCTAAGGTCGCACCCCAGCCCGTCAGGGAGGTGTCTGTCATTAGCAGTCCGAGATGACAAGTAGCCCATAGCGTGGGACCCAAGGCAAGAAACCGGGGTCTTATCCACATAGTTAGTGTACGAAGCCCGCGGCACGTCACTTTTATTAGCCTTTGAGGGTTGGCCCTTGGTTGAAACCCTCCGGCTCTGAGTCACAACTGAAACGGCGTCATATGCAACAGCCTCAAAGGAATTACCGTGGATGCTGTTGCCATAACCCCGAATATCCTCTGATATTGTTTCACAGTGAGATCCTGGCCTAGCCTGACTCTGCTCAGGGTATGCTGAATGGTCGCGATTCGTGCGGGAGACAGAAGTGCCCGCATCGTAATCAAATCCCAGACTATCCCCAAATAAGTCATTCTCTGGGCATGAGAAAAAACGCTTTTCTTAGCGTTGAGTCTCAACCCTAGAAAAAGTAGATGTGCTCACACAATGGTTTTGTGTTGGAGCGCCACCTCTCGCGACTTTGCTATTATCAGCCAATCGTCCATGTAATTTAAAATGCGGATGCCCCGGAGTCTCAATAGAGACAGTGCTGCATCCATACATTTTGTGTATGTGCAGGGTGATAAAGTTATGCCGACTGTAAGAACCAGGAAGTATCTGCTGTAAAAGCCTGACCTTCTCTCTGGAAGGGGAACATGTTCTATGGTCCCTTTCATCAGTAGAGTTTGTATTACTTGCAACAGTATGTGCGTTCATTCCGGTCTTTACTTTATATAAAAAATACTTTATACTATATTACTTAATACTTTATACTATACTATAAATACTTAACCATTATATTTTTATGTTGTGTGTAGAAAAATTACCAGCATGCATTGGGTAGGGACAAAAGACCTACAGTCCCAGGAATGAGACCACCATGTGTTTCTATATGATATAAACCATATGTTTCTTCATGTTACAAACCCTTGGGAATAGAAACATATGCTAAGGTCAATGTAAAGCTCATGGATTGCGTGCGAAGACAGGCTTAAATACTGTGGTACAAGGAAAAGTTTTTCAGTGAGTCTTGGAGTTTTTGCAGGACTGCTCGGCTTTTATTTGTCTGGTTAATAAAAGTCTATCTTTTGAAAATGAAACCTACAGCTTGAGTATTTTATTATTAAAGAACCCAAAAAGGAAACCACAACAATTGGCGCCCAACGTGGGGCTGGAAAAGAGCACACAATTGGCACCCCAGATGGGACATGAAAAAGAGCACAGAACCAGAGACCACAGCTGGCTTCTCGATGGGCAATACAATCAGGTGGCCACCTAAACAAGAGGTAAGCAGTTTTGCTTATTTAAAGTGCCAGTAAGATGCTAATTTTAAGCTTCCTATCACTGTGTAAAAGTCCGGACAACTGGTTTAAATCCATGCAAGATCAAAAAACATTGTCATTTTCTCAAAATATAATTTTAAAATTACCTCAACTCTCAGAGATCCCCAGACGATTCGCGCGAAGCCGTTCAAAAGACTCAGTTTCCCCAAACCCCACCTTTCGGTAGCCTACTCTGCTCTAATTGGTCAACTAACATAGTCGGTTTTTATTGGTTGTTACGCATGTTCTGCGTGTTGTAAACGAAACGCCCATAGCTCACCTTCGGATGTTTATAGCTTTTCGTAAAACATTATTACAGTAAAAAATACCATGGCATCTATTTTGCCATATCAATTTGAGCCTGAATCTGAAGAGGAAACCGATGAAGACGTTCAACCGGCAACTCCATCAAACGTACGACTTGAGCAGGACGTTTCTCTGTGGTAAATTTAAACTTTTCATGTGGTAAACAACGTGATAATCTAGCAGTGCTGTTTCATTGAATTTGTTTATTATTGTTTACTTATTAAGGTGCACGTGTGGGAACTGTAACAGAATTCCCACTGAGTCTGAAAACCTGTGCTGTCAAGAAGTACGACAGGTAAAATAATAATATAACCTTATTTTATAAGTTTTCCTTTTATTTTATGTATAGTAATTGCAATGTGACGTCGTGACACCCATATCTAACATGTTATGTAGTATTATATATGAAGAGTTTGGTTCCAAAAGGTTAATATTTTTTAAATAAAGTTTTTAAAATCTTTGTTATTGAGTTTTATTTTGCTAGCCGTATTATTTTTTTTAGTTATGAAGGCTTAGATTAAAACAAACTAACTACAGTTTTATTCACATTAAGGTTATGTCTTTTTGGAACCAAACTCTTCATATGTATCTTTATTTAGATTTTTACCTACCTTTATCTCTCTGTAAATAGTTTCCATTTACAACACTTTTAAATTATTTCTATTTATGGCTATATAAATAAACATGCATTGCCACTAATGGAACATTAATTACATTTTTCAGTGTGTTACCTTAAAAACCTAATATGTAGTAAGGTTACCAGTTAATGTACATTTTATGAATAATACTTTACTTTATAAAGTACAATTGTCATGATATTAATTTTTATTTTTATTATTAGGTTATAAGAAGAATCCAACAAATTCCAGTGCCTCCAACATGTATGATTGACCACCCAGGCTTTGAAGCCAACTGCCTAAATCCATATACCCTCCAGAACATTCATAATATATATAGAAGCGACTATGGTCCATTAAGGCGCCGAACAAGAGAGGAGTAAGTTTGCAATAAGAATTAGCAGAAATAATTTAATCTAAAATCTGAATATAACCACAACTTTAATTGGCTCTAAATGACACTCAATGACTCCAAACTTGTAATAAAATAAACTTTATATGTAAACAGATATATTTTTATGTACAAATAGAAATTTTGAATTCTTGCCATATACTAAGAATGTTTTATCTTTGTAATATAGGCAATTCCGTCATTTGGCATATCGGAGCTTTGTTAGCTGGTGCTGGGGCTTCTTAGGTCGACATGTCCGTGTGGTCATTCCTTCCTGTGTTGTATCCCGGATACGCCAGGAGTTTCCAGATCTGGCTGGTCACTACGTCGGCTTTCGGCCACCTCTCGACTGAACCGGGAGAAATGGCGGGCAATTGTTTCCATGCAGAAATTGGCATGGGAACAGGAATTGCCTGTAGCTCCTCAACAAAAGGTGCTGGGTCGACGATAACCTCCTCAAAGACGAGCCTCATTAGGTCATCCACATAATCTGAAAAACATTTGTAAAAAAGACTTTATTAATTATTTCATATTTATTTGTAGTAATGTTTACAATAAAATGTTTATTAACATACTGTTTGTAGCCTCTGTTTTTAATGGCCTTGCAATGGGTTCTCCCTTTTTAGACTTTGGAAACACCACTTTGTAGACTGGTTTCCCTGTTGCAGTTGTTGCTTGTTCTCGACCAGTGTTCTCATTATGGTGTAGAACTGCAAGGTACAATCTGCGGGAAAAAAGTTAGCCCGTCAATCACAGGTTCACTATAAAATACATTTAAAATACTGTTTATATATATATATATATATATATATATATATATATATATATATATTACCTGCACAACATTCCCATGTAAGGGAATACTACATTTTTGGGTGTAAACCTCAAAATTAAGCTGTGGAAAGCCTCCAGCGATGATGTCTGAAAGTGGTGACTTAACTTTTCCACATCTTTAAGGACCCTCTTGTTGCAGAGAATCTTCTCTACTTTGTGGAGTGCCAGCGATCCTACATTGTCATTACAAATAAATAATGTAACTTACATGTATATGATGAATTAACAAATGCATTCAATAATCAAAGGTATAGTATGGCATAACAATACATTTCTTGTATTTGATTAAAATCAATGAAAAAAATATTTAAGTACCTGGATTAAACCATTTCTTTGGATTCTTGGACACACGGTCTGGATGGGCACACTTTGGGAAGATGGGGTTCTTGTGTACATGCACATACTGAATGTGATTCAGAATTGATGTCCACTTAGCCAATTTCTCTGGTCCTGTTGTAGAAGTTATGGCACTCCAGTATACATGGTTCCTTATGCTACGAAGCCACTTCTTCAGAACTTCACACTCTTTGTTTTTGGAAAGTTGCTCAAGCTTTTTTGACAGACCTGATTAAATGACGTAAATGATTACTGAAAAAGTTCGACTACTAACTAAACTTCGTTCTGTATTTAAAAAAAACAATTAACTTTTTCAAAATGCCACAAATCGTAAAACTGTATTATGTTGCGTTCTCTCAAATAGTTTTGTATCTGAGGGTGACGGTCAGTCACAATGTAGTCGACTGTTAAGCCACTGGACTCCAGATGATCAAGACATCTCTTTAGACCTTCTTTCTCCATATGGTAACTCCCGCCGACTTCATTGCTCTGGGTATACAAGACAGTAACATCCGTCATTATAGAGAGAAATTGTAAACTTGTGTAAAATGGAAAACAAGTTGTTACAGGTTTTTTTTTTAAAAGCTGACCCACCTGAACAAGTTGTGTGTCCAAAATGGTGTTGCTCTCTGTGTGCATCAACGTGTAACTACCATATTTGGCTGAATGTCCTAAAATGAAACACAAGGTTAGATTTTACAATTAGATCAGACAACCAATAATCTGATCAGTTTTCAAGCCATGTCTTCATTGTCTTATAAAAATGTGAGAAATATGTTACCGGGTGAGTCTGCACGCATATCTCCGGCGAGGCCAATCTTTCCACTCTGTCTAAACTTCTGGAAAAGGTTTTGTTGTTCACTTTTCCATTTGTGGATTATGGCAGGCTCCAGGAAGCTCCGCAATGTCTCCGGAAGGTTTCGTACGTAAAAATTTGTAATTGCATCCCCTTGCAAATCTATGAGAAAAGTTGACGTATTATATAAAGATCATTAATAAAAATTGTGCGGTACTAAAAACGCTTCATGTGTACCTTTTGTACTTGGATGAATGATCCTCCGGTAAAATACGTGGCTGCAGACAACTGAAGGTTTCCGACCGGCATGCTACCAACAGTGGGCTGGCTCTCCCATTGCCTTTGGTAACTACACTTGGGACAAAGCTGGTGGAATGCCACATATGTACCCATCCAGCGTAAAACTCACGTCACACTTGTTTTTACAAATCAGGCATGTGGCAAACAGCTCACGCAGACAGGTTTCAAACACAATGAACTTGTTATCACCATAGATTTTCCTCTGCACAAACCTAAAGGCAAAAAAAGAATAATTACTTTTTTTAAATGAAACAACATGTTTTAGTACCTAATTAAACTTATGTGTATATTACTTACGAAATTTTCAGATCCCTTAGATATTGTAGAGTCACCAGGATTAAAGGTTGAGTCAAGAGGTTCTCTCACTGACCCTTCATCTTCTTCTTCCTCCTCCTCCTCTTCTTCCTCCAACTCCAGTCTAGGTCTTTTAAGTGGTCGAAATCCAGTAGGCTTTACAGGTGTAGACGAAAATGGTAGATCATAAAGAGCTGTAGTGGTTTCTGTGCCAACACTTTCTAAAGAAACTGTTGCTTGTGATCCTGGAAACAGAAGAACGTATATTTTCATACAAGCATACATACAAAACCTATTTTTATGCAATTTTTAAAGTTAAAACTCTAATACTAGAACACATTTTACATACCTTTGCTCCTACTGTGTGTTTCTTTCAGTGTACCAGTAGATAGCTGTGTGCCAACAGATATCTGTGTCAGTTCTGTCTGTGTTCCTACTGACTTTGTGTTTGGAGGTTCAGTCTGACATTCCACCTCCACAAACAAAGTGTTTGGTAACTCAATCTGTTGTGATGTACTCTAAAAGAAAAGGACAATATAAAGTAAATGTTCAACCAAAATAGAAGAACATAAAAGTATCTCACCACATTGAAAAGATAGAAAGTATATGTAAACACTATATATACCTTAAACATCCCAATAAGACATTACAGTTTAAATGCCATCATATTTACACGTCTTTTATCATTAATCCAATTCATAAAAACGACGACAGACAATATCATTTTTATACTCATGCAAGCACGCATGTAACAAAACTGGGCTCACACGGTAAACAATGTAAAACATCAACATGCATAAGCCTACGTGCTAGCGCGACATACTGATAACACAATACAGTTTACATACCATCATATTTACACGTCTTTTATCATTAATCTAATTCATAAAACGGACGACATATAATACAATTTTTATACTCATGTAAGCACGTATTTAACCAAACTGGGCTCACACGGTAAACAATGTAAAACTTCAACATGCATTAGCCTACGTGCTAGCGCGACATACTGATAAGACAATACCGTTTACATACCATCATATTTACACGTCTTTTATCAGTAATCTAATTCATAAAACAGACGACATACAATACAATTTTTATACTCATGTAAGCACGTATTTTACCAAACTGGTCTCACACGGTAAACAATGTAAAACTTCAACATGCGATAGCCTACGTGCTAGCGCGACATACTGTAAATAAACACATAACTTCATAATCATACTTACAGGTTGTGGTTCTGAGATGCTTGTTGGTCCAAATAAAGTTGGTAATGAACCCTCTTTCATGTTCAAACGTTTTAAAAATCCCGCTTTGAACTCACCGAGATTGGAAAAACAATCGTCTGTAAAATGACGGGAACACAACCAAAGGGGTTTGTTGTACTGCTGTGGTATCGTGTTAAAAATGAATTTTAACCACTGATTCTTCTGGTCTTCATTTTTTGGCAGTGAAAATAAAGCAAACTTGCCTTTACAGCTAAAAACACACTGTCTCCTCGACATGATGTTATCACACCAACTAGGAAGTGTCTGTGAGCTAGGGATGGCTCCCGCGAAACTGACGTTTCGACACTGTGTCGAGATCCCGAAGCGTAAATGTTTCGAAACACTGTTACGGAATGTGATTCGAAACACCCATGTCACGTGATGAAGTGATTCGAAACACCAAGCGGTGCATTTCACAAGTATTTCGAAAGGTGGCGTACCTGTCGAATCTGCTTCGAATCTTAAACTGACAGGGTAGGAAACAAAACTGACAATACCTCATAGATGCGTTTTTGGCAAGATCAAATACTATAAATTACTGAAAAGAAGTAAATTTTCCTCATAGGTATGTAACACTTAGGCTACTAAAAAAAATGCATGCCAGCAAGTGTCCCTTGTGTGAGAATGTTTTCAAAGGCTGGAGAAATTATATTTAAAAAAGTAGCTGGTTGAGTTTATCAACACAGAACAATTTATATATTTGAATAAAGATCTTTATATGTAAAAAATGTGGCATATTATGGTTTGATATATTTTATGAATCTCTTATTATTTATTTGGTATATCTCTATTCTATTTTTTTTTTTCATTAAATAGACCCGAATAGCCTATAGTTATCGACAATTGTGAGCCTAAAAGCTCATGTAGTTGTCAAACAGATGTTAAAACAACAACAAAACTATTTTATTATGATGACGTAGCACATACATGTCCCAGGTTCGATCCTAAGATCTCCGAATGAGAGTCGAGAGCACTATCCACTCTCCCATTCTATCACTTGTGTGTCAATCAAACAACATGTGGGATACAATTTGTCAGCGCTCGTCTCAAATCTTGTCAAGGCTGCTTCATGTAAAAACATGCAAACGACCGCTAGGTGCCACTGTGGAGGCGGTTTCGGATTGATGTTTCGAAGCCTCGAAACATACGGCACAATTGATTCAACTGTTTCAGTGTTTCACGAAGCCTCGCTCTGCCCACCACTACTGTGAGCCTGGGGGCAGGGTATTTAATAACTTTATTAATCGTGCACTTTTTGGTTCAACTACTTTACATGTTGTTTACAGTGATGAACAGCTACATAACACACTGCAATAAAGGTAAGTTTCGATCTTGGATCTGTGTGGCTCTTTAAAGATTGTATTGTTCACCTGAGATGGCTTGTGGTGGTAAGATTAATCACAAATGCTCTTCCAAATTTAAGAATAAAAAGAACAAATGAAAGATTATTAGACTAAATGATAAGAATAAAGGGTTTCATTTTCAAAGGAAATATGTGCAAGCACTCATCTGTTTTGTTACTAACAGTACTTTGTTGATGGTATTAGAACAGATGATTATTTTATTTTTAAGTTTAAGTGAAAGAGAACGCGTAAGAGTTTGTATGCAGGGTTGCATATGTCTATGGCCTGTTGGGGAAGTGTTATGGCATAGAGGTCTATTGCCTGTTGGGGAAGTGTATGGAATAGATGTCAATATCGTGTGATATTGAAGGTAAATTTATTTAATTCAGATCCACGTTGAGGAAGTGCAATGGTTCTGTTGTTTTAGTCGTATAACCACGTTGAGGAAGTGTAGTGGTTATTTTGTTTTAATTAGCAAGGTACTTTGGGTAAAGTACAGTTTTGTGTTATTAATTGTATTTGTTTCTGTGTGAGAGTGTATGTGTCTGTACTAGCATGAGTCTGTGAGTGCACGTCTGAGATGAGGAAAAGTGGGGGCTGAGTGAGTAGTGAATGTGTCTTTCTTCTGTGGCTTTGCAGAGGGCACAGGAAGGTTTTGTGTTACACTTGTGTCAAAGACACATTGAATCTGATTAACTATTTGGGAGAATATATAAATTGGACAAATAAAACAATACGTTTGTGAAGTGGTTGAGATGAGAACTAATTAAAAAATATAAGGTTTATTATATTGCAAGAAAAGATCATGGCAGTCACATTAATGGCAAAATTAGGATTGAACAGCTATTGTGTGGAGAAATGGAAGATAAGAAACTTAAATGTTCATATGAGGAAACATTTAATGTGGCATTGTGTGAGAAAAATATAACTAAATCAAAATATAAACTAAAAGAAAGAAAATTAAGAGTTTAACAACAGAGAAATGCTTGAGGAGAGACAGAGAGAGATAGAGAGAGAAGGAGAAGAGGAAAATGGAGGGGGTACTGATGATCACCAGATGTGACCTGTACAGGTCAATTCTCATTGCTCGAGGGAATTGTAGTTTTAAGGCAAAGTCTAGCAGAAAGACAGAGGAGAAGCTATGAAAGAGAGAAACAGTAAGTTAGAAGGAAAAGAGTAGAGACCAAGTTATTAAAGGTGGAAATAAAGAGAAAAATGAAAAAAGACAGAAATCATTATTAAAATGTGAATGACACAGATAAATTATATAAAGATAAAAAAAATACTTAATAAAATGAAGAGGAATATTTTGCATGGGTCAAGCTGAAACATTGTTGGGCTGAACACTCACATCCTTTGACATTCAAGAAAGTGAATAAAAAACTGGCAAGAAACAGACAATGGCAAAAACTGTGTGTGACAAAGTGTTGGAGGAGCAAAGAAGAGGCAACAACTCTTAAGCTGGACTAAGGACTCATGTTACATAAAGGGACTAAGCAGTGAAGGGGGCACTGCACAATGTAAAGAGAAAATTACAAGATGAAAAACAAAAAGACTGAGTGGAATCCAGAAGGAGACCCACAAAGAAAATATTGTTCTTGGAGACAAGAGAAAAAACTGGACACTGAACACTTTTTCATCTTCATACAAGCCTTTGAGTGAAAGAGGGAAAGAGTGAAACAGCCGTTCAATGTTTAGTAAGGACCTTGTAACTATAGGGACACAGACAATCTTTATGAGCAAATCAGCTAGACAAATTTAAAGGCTGATAAAGAATTTATGTTGGTAGGTGTGACTACCTTTTCTGGAATCAAATCAGACTCCTATAAATCTAATAAGAAGAGAGGCATGATGTAAAATTAGGGCTTTAAAATTTGGTATACTACAGAGGAAGGAAAGGAAAATAAAATAGATTAAATAAATAAATTAAAATAACACCATAGGATATTATTATAGGTAAACAAGAAATAGCTGTGAGAATAGAGGAAAGAAATAACTGATTATTGTGACAAACTTAGCATTACCCTAATCCAAGCAACTAAATCTAAATTGTATACAATACAATTTGAGAGCAATTAATGACATACAGCTATAGAAGATTGATGTTCCAAAAAAAACATACTTTGCTGACAAATGTTTCTCCATTTGATAAAAATGTTCACTGTGTATTTGATTTTCAAAGGAAATACATACTTGTTTGCGTTTACGTATATACTTATGAGGGAAAACATTATACAGGTTTAGAATGGATGAACAACTATTCCAACATGCTGAAAGGTTAGTCTGGTTTATTAATGCTTAAAGTTATATAATTGATAAGTTGATTTTGCCAGCATGGGCAAACATATAACAGATGTGGAAGCAAAAAAGGGCCTCAGAGTGTCAGGAAACCTTATGAGATCATACAGACGTGAAAAATCTCAGTCATAACTATTCTTCTCATAGATGCACATGGGACAAATAATTGGAATACAAATTTGAAAATTTGATTTGTGATAAGAACGAAAAATTTTATTTGACTGACAATAGTGATGAAAAATTTGACTATCATCTACAATCATACGGGATGGTAGATAAAAAGGTATATAAAAGGAATTATCCTCAAAGCCATACTTAACAAAATGTGTTAAAATTCTAAACATAACTAGATTAGTGCTTTACCTCTTGCATTAATGAGCATGTAAACTAACAAAAGTACACCTTTAACACTGCATGAAATGTTTGTTGATCGACCTATGCGTATTGTAAAGACCATCTGGAATTAAGTGTTATATGAAGAAACTAATTGTCTATCAATTGAGCTATTTGTGTACAGAAAACATTAAAGTAGCAGAGGAGGAGGTGATGGAGACAACATGCCTCATTAAGTGTATCTGAGGGGCTGCAGGAGAATGCGGAAGGAGCAAGCTTGCCAAAAGGGACCAAACACAGGCAAAGGGGGCTGCAGAGTGATGAGAGCATCTCTATGTGAAAAGTCCAATTGGGAGGAGCAACCAATGCATCAGGGTTCGTAGGACGCCAATTGGAGAGGAGGAAAATTATGCACATGTTATGAAAGAAGAAACATCAAAACTAAATCAAATCAAAAGCAATTCAAGTATACCAACGGATGAACAAAGTTTTGAGCACTGAGAGGAAAAGTGGAAAAGAGTAATTGTCAACAGAAATTGAAGCTGATTACTACAGAAGATTTGCATGGCCACAGTCAATTAAACTTCCCGGCGATGGATTTTTGTCTTAAAGATACAATATGTAAGATCCGCCACTAGATGGCGCACTATCTAAACAAAAACAATCGCGTGGTGTGATGACGTTATGAAGGCGCTTGGAATGATGGGATTTGTTGTCTTCAACACCACCGCTGACGGTCATCAATCAGATGGGAACGATAAATCATGGATTTAACGGATGAGGTAAAGTTTTATGTTGTGTTTGATGTCATCGTTTTATTTAATTAAATTGAATTAGACCCGAGTAATGTAAGGTTTACAACCAAATTGTTAGTGATAGATGTTAGAATATTAGTCCAATTCAATTGTGTGATAGCACAGCAGAGTTTTACATTTTTAAATCAATCATAGTGAAAGTTGTTTAAAACTTACCAATATCAATTACAATAACAATTGATTCATATCTCTGTATAACACTGCGTGTATTTACATTGTATAACGTGTCAGGTAACATTATTTACATGTATAACGTGTCATCAGGCAGAGTACATAAATCAGTAAATAACCACATGTAATAAAACTGCAACTACATAAACATTAGTCTTCAAGAAAACTATTTTTTTAATGTATAAAATAAAGCATGATGAATTTCAACTTCATTATGACCTAAGATTATGCACTGCACATAGTTATGTAAAATATTAAAAACATTTGATACTTTTTAAAGTATATGCAACTATGTATTGTCAGCTATAATGTGATATCTGTATAAACAATTGTTTATATTTGTTTTGATAACATTTGACTGTGTGCAGGGAGACACAGATAGCTCTGTACTGGACTTTTCCATGTCAAAGGCTGATGAGACCTGGAGTCCTCCTCAGAGCAGCTGGCATGAAGCATCTGGTGGAAGAGGTAAAGGTGCAGACACTAGTAAAAGGAAAGGGACAGGAAGAGCCAAAGGAACGGGAAGAGCTTCCAGAGTGGGAGAAACAGCTGGAGCTGCTGAACCCAGCTGTGCTGTAGGAAGAAGATCAGCAAGTAGACGGAGAAGGTCTACAAGGGGACGACAGGCAGCTAGAGGGAGAGGAAATACGGCATCATCTGGACTGGGTGAAGAGGACAGATTAAGGGTATCTAGGCTGCAAGAGGAAAGGAGGTTGATGACACAAGTGCGTATGGGCATACTTTATTTTTATTTAAAAAAAATTGTTTGGCATTAAAATTTCTTATTTGTTTTTTTTCCAGGAGGTTATAGGGAACATGAACCTGGATGAAGCTCAGGGACTCTTAGAATGAGTTTTGAATAGAGAACCAGGCCTTATCTTCTATGTTCTTCAATCACCTAGTTATCGCGAGGAACAACAATTACAGCATGTACCTCCATGGTGTTCCTGTACAAGATGCGTTGACATGCCATCTGATATTGAAAAGAAATGTTGTGGCATGACACAGAGCACATGTTTAAGCATGTTGCCCCACATGTCATTATACATATTGGATGAGCATGTATTGCGCCTGTCACGCCGTTTAAGAAATGACATATATGCACTCCGCGACACCCAGGAGCCTGGGGATGACAACCGTGAATACCGCTATGCTGCTTATAGAAATTTTGTCTTGTGGCAGTGTGGTTCACTTGGGGCAGGCAATCGTGTGGTCATCTCCAGCTGCTGTGTGCGCAGAATACGTGAAAAATTCCCAGACCCAAATGGGCAGTACACTGGATTCATTGCTGCTGTGCTGTAATTTAAAAAGCATTCTGCTAAACTTATGTTGTCCTATAGCTATATTTGTTAATTTTTTAATGTAAGATTCTAATTTATGTTCCATTGTTACTTGTTTCCACTATCTAGTTGTTAATTTTTGCATTAAACAATTTTAAGGATTTAATATTTTATGTTGCCTTCTTTATTCGAATCTGTTTACAAAAAAGGACAATAAAAAAAACTATTTGAAGTATTTATTAATAATAACAGCAAGAATATATATTTTTTTCTTTTATGACACATTTTACATTACTTAAAAGTTATGTACATAACTTAGAGCACTTATAAGAGGTGTTCATCTCTTGACTCTGGTTGTGTAGAGCTTGCTCCTTTTTGGGAAAAAAAGAAGTCAAAACATTGCAGTCAGATGAAAATGAATAAATGCCATGTTTAAATAAAGATTAATTTGTCCTCATCAGTAACACTAGTAACATAAACCTAGATTTATCATAGCAACTTCTATGAAATATCATTATATACACATGACATATTTATTAATTAATTTTTTTTGAAATAATCACATGACAGCTGTAAATGTGTACTACTAAGTGTGGGACATTATTTGCAATTCATACCTATGCCCCTACTGACATGTGACTCAAGAATGCAGCCAATTGATGGAGATTCGACCCTTGGAAGGAGGCCCAGTGTCCGGGGATCCTCCGGCCTTGGAGGCCTTCGTCTTGGCATCCCCATATCAGCCTGGAGTCTTGTACGCACAATTGCCGCTTGCAGATCAGGAATGTAACTATAGTCTTTTGCCACCTTCAAGGCATATACTGTCCATCTACCAGTTTTCTTCTGGAACAGTCTGCGAAAGCTGTAATAAAAAATTTCCTTTACACAAAAGCTTCTCCAGCAATACATGGTTAAAACAAATATGAATAACCATACACCAAGTTCAACATTCAATTGTAAGTGATTGTCATCGATTTTTTTTTGTAATCTTACATCTTTTGGCCATTTTTGTTGAGCAGTGGTGGTCGGTCTTTATGGTGGTTATAATCCAGGGCTGCCAGGAGGGTTCTTGCCTCATAGACCAGAGGTGAGAAGCTGAAGCGTTTGCTGGCGTACATCAGCAAGTGGTTGTGAAATGATTCAAGCTGACAGGTTGATCTGGAAAAACATGTTAGCCTATGTTTATATTTCAAGTAGAGTACCAAACAATTCTCAAACCAACTTACTATTTTGAAAAGTGTAGACTACTGAAAATGTGATGAAACACATTCCATTTAGAAACAGACATGATTGCTCTGAGAACTTACCTGAAAGGTAAATATCGGTGAACATTTCTGAGCAAACTCTTATTGAGAACTACAGCTTCCAGTGCTTTGTGAGCTTTAGAACCACTCTCCAGCCATTGCTTGTCTTGGTTCTATGGCAGGCTGCCATGAAGGCAGTGTCCAAGGTACCATTCGTGCTCGTTTGTCACATGGTGAAGCACACTGCTCCATAGTTTCTAAAGCAATTTGACATTAGACCATAAAGTCAAAGAATACAAATATTAATATTGTATAAATTGTAGTGTGTTGTTATGAGCATGCTGTACACAAAGAGATTGTATTCTTAAAACAGTATGTCTCATTGCACACAGAAACATTAGACTTGCATGAAAAGTAAGCTACATTTTAACGATGTATTTAGATGCAGTAAGAGGTGTCCAGAAATGTGACAATGAGTATTACTTACAAGGAACTGCTGTACCGTGTCTGCATTTTTACAGCAAAACCAGAAATGGTTTACAATGTCTTTCACCCAGTGTAGCAGGATCTTTTGTCCAGATTGCTGAGCCGCCTAAGGAAACATAAAACAGAAGCGTTTCATTGCAGCTCATAATAAAACAGCATTAGACTTTACAAATAAGCACAAATCTACAAAAGAAAAACATTCAAGTATTTAAAAAACATACTGCAGAAATCTTCTTGGCTAAATTCTTGGCTCCATGCCATACGTCCCATGACTCCTGTGCCCTTGTATCGTCCAGTCATTTGATCTTGTAATGAAAGTCAAAACAACATACGATTCATAAACACTTGATAAATATATACCACGTTTTCATTGTACATGTTGGATAATCAACTTACTCATAGTAGATGCAATTTGTGCATGAGCATCAGTGCATATTTCTGAAACCTTCAGTTCGCTGAGAAGCTTGTCCATTGTTGTAACAAACGCCTCTTTCTCCATGACTACTGAATTCCGCCCAGTCTGCCTTTTATCTATAGTCACAACAGAGATGATTTCCTTTGAATCATTCTCCATTGTTGTATAAGAGCAATACTGGGCACAGTAGCCAGGGCTATCCATTCGTCCATCACCTGTACATGGCACAATCAATCAACAAATGAGAATTGAATTAATATTTAAAACAAGGAAGAAAATATATCAAAGTAATGACAACAGGCCCAAAAAAATTTGTAATTTAATGTTTTTTTACACAGTTTTACCATAAAAATGTGATGAGGTTATTGCATAGATTATTTATTTTTTACAAAATAATAGGTAATCATACCCAATACAACTATGCCATCTTTACTCTTCAGACGTTGAATGGCGGCTGAACTCTTGCTCTCCCACATGTCCTTTATTGCTCCTAAGCAGTAGGTGTCCTGAATGTTAAAGAAAGTAGACTTCCCTACAAAGCCCATGTTCATGTAATTGAACAGGTGTGACACTTTGTAATAGTTATTTCCTGAGAGTAGAATGTTAGTGGCCATCATGAAGTCTCCTGCCTGGATTCCAAATTTTAGCATGGGCTGTGAATTCCAAGTCCACACTTTGTGCCCATTTGAACATATCTTGAAATAAAAGACATAGAAAGTTAATCATGTGCATACAAACTGTGAATTTCACAATTTATATAAACTACTTGCGATTACTTTTTCAACTGTATGTACATTAATATTCAAAAAACTTACCCATTGTAAAACACTTGCTGTTCCCCTTGAAGTCAGATGTACTTCAAATGGTGGTGACGCCTGACAGGTTTCTTTTGTAATTTTGTTTATGAAATTGCACTTCAGTACAGGTAGCTGTAGATGTGTGACAAGTTGTTTCAACTTGGCTTCATATACAATAGATGCTCGTTGTCCAATTATGTCGTCCTCACACGTGACTTTGTGGCTAGCAGAAGATGTAGGGACATGCTGCTCACATAGGAATGGCACTTCATCCTCTGGTGTAAGATGTACTGTCTCTTCCAGACCAATTACGTGAAGCTCCTCAATTTTCCGAAAATCCTTAGTTCCTTCACCTGTTCTGTATATATAAAGAACATTTCTTACAAAAATGTAATAACAATTTATTTTACCATGTGCAGTTTAAAGAATCATTAATATAACATTAATTTGATTTAAAATAGATGTAATGACAAGGACTGGGCATAGGAGTAAAAAAAACATCAGTCACAGTCAGTCAATCAACTGATGTTGCAATTATTCTGACAGTTTATAATTTTTGTGTAAAACAGATACCTAGGATTAATATGTTTTACATATGTCTGAAAATATAAAGCAAAAAAAAAACATGATTCTGGCAGACAAACCTAAGACAGAGAGAGGGAACATAGTCCTCATCAGAAGTGCTGTCATCACTTTCTTTTCCTGATGTGGAACCATTTGTGTCTCTAAAATCAATCCTGCAAATGTAATAGTAGTAATAGTAGTAATACTAATAACAATACATGTGAGAAATTATTAGTGATACTAACAAAATTAATAAATAAACTGTATGTGTAATTCACTGTACACAATATTTTATTATTGTTTGAGTAAGCAAATAGGTTTTGTAAAACTGCAATACAAACTTACACAGTGTTATGAAGATCATTGGCATCTTCATTCACAGTAATGGTGGACTCATCATTGAAGCTCATCTTGGAAAAACTACACAACACCCCACAAAAAAAAAACAACAACATTATAAACCAATGGCAAGATGCATAACACTGGCTTGGTTATGCAACACTTTAATTTGTTGCTTGTAATGCTCGCTTTTATGATAAAATTATTATGATACACATCTTTACATAGTAAAACATCTAAGATTCACCTATCGTGTAACAGCTGTTCGTCACTTTCTGCCATAGAAAGGTGTTCTACTCCAGGCTCCAGAAAACATTGATCTCTGTAAAACATATTTTCTCAATTTATCCAATGTAATTCTATGCAACATTTCTATTACAATTACATTTTGGTAATGCCTACCTGTCTGATAGTGAGTCAATGGATGAAGCAATGCTTGAGAGGGTTTGAAGAGGCATTCCAGGTCCTTTGTAAGGCGTTGACGTTGATGGTCCACTTTTTTGGTAACTTCAAAAAAAAGTGGCATTGAAACATTTGATTTTCACAAAAAGCTAAAGCATAACAACACAAGTATAATCTACAATGATTTCTCACATCATATAGTGATCATATATTTACAGTACTATTCTTATTGTGAGGTTATGATGTAAAATTATGATAGCTACACTGTAGACGCTACTACATACTCTATACAATACTGGGATTAGTAAGTGTCTGAAAAAGACAATTTCGACAATACAGCAAATATAATGTGACAGTAATTTGTCAGATTCATTGATTACTGTTTAGTCAGACGATATAAATACGATTACCACTTCCACTAGTTCAACAAATATATACACTTGTGCACATTCAAACACAGTAATGGGGCATACACAGCAAACTTGAGTTCAAAGTTTTGCGCGAGTAGATAATATACAAAGTCGTGATGCGCGAGTAGATTACACGCTATCAATCAATGGATCAGACGCGTACTCGCACGGGTAAATCCTGCGAGTAAATAACTCTAGCGCGAGTAACGCTACCGCGATGCCTCACGTTTGGTGTGCATGTCCAATAAGACTGATCTTGTTAATCGATATAATAGCATACGTTTTCTGTAAAGATCAGAATCAAAACAACTCACCTGTCGAGTAAAACACAAGCAAGATCGGCATCTCTTTCTAGTTGAAGTTTATCACGCAGCTCTCTCCATCTAGAAAATGCCACACCGATATTGATCCTTGCTCGTTCTCTCCTCTTATCCCAAACTCTTCTTGGGTCGTTTGGTTGGCCCGTACGCTTACGCTTACGGGGGCTGTCTTTGCCGACAGAACCAGCAGCAGACAGTAAAGCGTAATTATGTTCCATCAATAAGTAACACAATCCACCATAAAATGTACAAACAGAAAATAAGGCACTACTTGAAGCAAGCTAGTGGTTTGCTGAACGGACGCTAAACACTACTTCCGCATTTGTACACGACACTGTTGTCATGTGGTTTCAGCGCCAGCAAAGGCGGTGACAAACGGTCACGTGGATATTAACGTCATCAACATGCTACTGCTTTGCCCCGTGTCACTGTTTACAAATGGAAATTTTCTCAGGATTCACAAGTAGTTGAAAACAGTGGAGATATTGTAAGTAATCAGCTGAAAAAAATATATAAGACTGGACTAATGATTTTTGGATATTTTAATGCAAATATTTTACAAATTGTATCTTTAAACGAGGCCCAGTGAAAGATCTGCAACAATCTCAAAGGAACAGCATCTGAAAGAAAGACTGAAAACACAGAGACATTGAACAAAGAACATAAGGTGGACATTTTATGGGAAACATCCCAAAGATAACAAATTATACAAATGGACAATATTTAAAGTCAAAGAAATAGGTTTACAAAGTTGCTTTCTATGATTCAAACTAAACCAGTTTTTAATAAGGTAATAACATTGTCAAGTCCACATAAATATGATAAGGGTGATACATTCTACAAGATTTCTTATGGATTAGAGACAAAGTTAAGGTCAACTTGTCTGGATAAATATTAAGGTCTTTTGGGAAATTCTGAGTTGAAAGATATATTTTGTAAGCCACAATTTGGTAATTTTTGTCAATGTTAGTATGTTAACAAAAACATTAAGGGCCCTATTTTAACGATCCGAAACGCAAGTGCGAAGCGCAAAGCGCAAGTGACTTTGTGGGCGGATCTTGGGCGCTGTTGCTATTTTCCCAGCTGGAGAAATAACTCTTGCGCCAGGCGCAAATCAATAAGGGATTGGTCTGAAGTAGGCTCATTATTCATAGGTGTGGTTTGGGCGTAACGTCAAATAAACCAATCAGAACGCTATCCAACGTTCCCTTTAAACGCAGGGCGCAAGTTCCATGGTGGATTGCTATTATTATGATGGATTTACCAGGTGTACACCAGGAGCAGTTTATAGCCGAGGAGACCCACGTTCTTGTACGAGCAGTCAAAGACAGAGAAGTTGTTTTGTATGGGGATAGGAGAAACCCGCCCAAATCAGCATAGGTTAAACAGGCGTGAGAGTAAATAGCCACAATTGTCTCATCAGCTGGCATCCCCATAGTTGTGCCAAGTGCTACAATGATGTCAGGAGACGGAGGAATCACAAGCTTGCCAGCATAAATCTGGCACGCCGTGTAACGGGAGGTGGATCTGCCTCTACACATGACCTGACGCCAGCAGAGGACATCGCTGCGTCCACCCTCAAAAGGGTTTGGGGGCTTTGAAATCGGACCCAAGAAACGCAAGCAGTCCAACCCCAAAGTCAGTGTAGTTGCAAAGTACAATTGCTCCACTTTTTAGACAAAGCCTTTGTGTACATCCAGCGGTTGTTCTCCGCGATGTTTAGAAAGTAATCCTCCTTAAAATGTGCAGCACACAATCGAACATTTGGGCTGTACTGTTATGAAACAGTGTTGTAAATAAAACCTAACCAATGGTTTCTTAATGTTTACTCTGTTGGAATGCCAACCAAAGTAGTTTTGCAACGAAACACAGCGTCTGCTCGACATGGCAGAAAAAAACAATACTACAGCGTGATTGAAAGTTACACCCTCTATCTTTGCGTATATATGAGAGCGGTGTTATGAAAATGTTCAAACCAGTATGACGTCAAACTGCATGGACGTGTTAAACGAGCCGTTTTAGGTGGGCGTGGATGAGGCTTCACGTTAAAAAGAATATCTCTTTGGATTTGAAACTTTAATTTTTAAACTTTACACATCTTTTATTCAATTCAATTCAATTTTATTTATATAGCGCTTTTCACAAAAGTCAATTGTTTCAAAGCAGCTTTACATAAATAGAAGCAGTGAAAAGCACAGAAAACGACAGATAGCACAACAAAATACATGATAGCATGAGCAGTTAAATTTGCTGCGGCTATGACTCAATATTATAATTGCACGTATTACTAAAGCAACGTATAGAAGAGGAAGCTAGGTAAAGCCCAAAAAGGCTGCCTCCCCGGGGTGAAAAACCCCCTAGGAGAAAAAAAACCCCGGGCTTTTATCCGAGGAAAAATAAGTCCTAGGGGGGAAAAACCCTTGGGAGAACGGAAAAGGAGATTTAGCGGAGATTAAGCGGTTCTGCCGGTGATCGTTGGTCAGGTATCAGCTGGGCATAACGTTGAAGGACAGCCAGTAGATCAGAGGTGTGCCGACTTTCACATCTACCGGGACTGGGTCTGTTTGTCTCGTCCTCGGGTCGAGGACGAGACAGGGAGAGAAAAACAAAATCGTATTAGCGTAGCGGCCGTTCATATGTATTGAAGTGTCACACAGTGATGTGGTTTAACTCAGCTTAGTTCCAGACAGACTAAATATTGCGGCATAATTATGTTATCCACAGTTGAGGATTTAGCAAATTGGGGGCCCAATGCGAGGGTATATATGGTAAATAAGGGTCACCTTCCGATCTTTAAGAGAAAATGAAACCTGACGACCCGTTTGACTAAGGCCTAAAGCCCCACTGTCGTCGTTAATGCAGGTTCAGTGGCAAACGGGTCTATATTGTATACCATTTACAGGACCAGGAGAAAACGCCAAAAAAAAACATCGCAACCCGACCATACGTGTTAACCCGTTTGACTAAGGCCGGAAGCCCCACTGTCGTCGTTAATGCAGGTTCAGTGGCAAACGGGTCTGTATGGCATACTATTCATAAGACTTACGATAGCGCCAAAATCGCAACCCGACCATACGTGCCAACCCGTTTGCCTAAGGCTGGAGGCCCCACTGTCGTCGTTAATGCAGGTTCAGTGGCAAACGGGTCTGTATGGCATACTATTCATAAGACTTACGATAGCGCCAAAATCGCAACCCGACCATACGTGCCAACCCGTTTGCCTAAGGCTGGAGGCCCCACTGTCGTCGTTAATGCAGGTTCAGTGGCAAACGGGTCTGTATGGCATACTATTCACAAGACACACGAAAGCGCGAAAAACGCAACCCGACCATACATACCAACCCGTTTGACTAAGGCTGGAGGCCCCACTGTCGTCGTTAATGCAGGTTCAGTGGCAAACGGGTCTATATGGCATACTATTCACAAGACACACGAAAGCACCAAAATCGCAACCCGACCATACGTGCCAAACCGTTTGACTAAGGCCGGAAGCCCCACTGTCGTCGTTAATGCAGGTTCAGTGGCAAACGGTGGCAAACTATTTAATGCAATTCATTTTAAGTGTTCATGCAGAAAAGGTTTTTATTTATTTATTTGGTTGGTCTGTGTTATGACCGTGAGTGCTTTGTTCCGTGAAAATAACTATTGCGAGTTAAGAACCTTTACTAGACAAATTATGCGAATGCTTTGTTGAAGAGAAAAGTTTTAAGTCTAGATTTAAAATGATCGACTGTGTCTGATTCTCGGACATCGGTTGGTAAATCATTCCAGAGCTTAGGGGCTAAGTAGGAAAAGGATCTTCCACTTTTAGACACTTTTGATAGTCTAGGGATAATCAATAGGCCAGAATTTTGCGACCGTAGTGTGCGTGATGGATTGTATTCTGATAGTAATTCTCTAAGATATGAGGCTGCTAAGCCATTTAAAGCTTTGTAGGTGATTAGTGATATTTTAAATTGGATGCGATATTTAACTGGTAGCCAGTGTAAAGATGCCAGAATTGGGCTTATGTGGTCATACTTCTTAGATCGAGTAAGTACCCTTGCAGAAGCGTTTTGAACTAGCTGAAGCTTGTTGACCTGATTTGAATGGCATCCCCCGAGTAGCGAGTTTCAATAGTCTATTCTAGAGGTCATAAAAGCATGAATAAGCTTCTCTGCGTCAGATGTAGACAGTATATGGCGTATTTTTTAGATATTTCTAAGATGGAAGAATGCTGTGCGGCAGATGTTGGCGATATGACTATCAAAGGATAAGTTGCTGTCGAACATCACACCTAAGTTCCTAACCGTGGAAGATGGCACCACAGTACAGCCATCTATGTGCAATTTGTAATCTGACATATTATGTTTGTAGCGATTTGGTTCAATAATAAGTACCTCTGTCTTATTGGAGTTGAGCTTAAGAAAGTTATGTGCCATCCAGTCACTAACATCGCTAATGCAGTCTTTTAGCTTAGAAAACGTGTGTGTTTCGCTGGGATGCGAGGAGATGTAAAGCTGGGTATCATCCGCATAGCAGTGAAAACTTATGTTATGTTTCCTGATAATGTCTCCTAGGGGTAACATGTATAACGAGAACAGGATAGGACCTAAAACTGATCCCTGCGGTACACCGTATTTAACCAGGGAGTGATATGACTCTTCCTCATTTACATAAACAAACTGATAGCGATTGGTTAGATATGACCTAAACCAGGCTAGCGCCTGACCACTGATACCAACATAGTTTTCTAGTCTATTGAGTAGGATTCTGTGGTCTATTGTGTCAAATGCTGCACTAAGGTCTAGTAATATAAGAATTGAGATTTCACCACGATCGGATGTTAATAGGAGGTCATTTGTAACTCTAAGCAACGCTGTCTCTGTGCTATGGTGGGGCCTGAATCCTGATTGGAACTTTTCATATGTACTATTATTTGTCAAGAATGTGCGTAACTGGCTTGCCACTACCTTTTCTAATATTTTCGAAAGAAAAGGGAGATTTGAGATTGGTCTAAAGTTATTAAGTTCTCCTTGGTCAAGCTGTGGTTTTTTAATCAGCGGTTTAATAACTGCTAGTTTGAAAGCTGTTGGAACGTATCCTATTTCTAGCGATGAGTTAAAGATATTTAGAACCGGGGTTGACACTACAGGGAATACTTCTTTAAGTAGTTTTGTGGGAACGGGGTCTAATATACAGGACGATGATTTGGATGATGTGACTAGTTTAGAGAGCTCATCTATTGTAGTAGGTTTAAATGAATCAAGATGTTCGTATGGTAGTCTAGTGTTAAGTGAACTAATGGGTAGAGTGGTGGCTGCCTGGGTAGCTACCATGTTTTCCCTAATAGCCGAAATTTTGTTAGAAAAGAAGTTCATGAAGTCGTTACTATTGTGTTGAAGTTTACTATTGGTTTCTGTTTGTTCTTTGTTTCTAGTCAGTTTCGCAACTGTGCTAAAGAGGAAACGAGGGTTATTATGATTCTCATTTATAAGCTTGCTAAGATATGTAGATCTGGCGGTTTTAATAGCCTGTCTGTAGTGTTTAACACTCTGTTTCCATGCTGCGCGCCATACTTCTAACTTTGTGCTTCTATAATTTCTTTCCATTTTTCTAGCTGCCTTTTTAAGGGCTGCTGTGTGATGGTCATACCATGGAGCTGGCGGTTTTTCTTTGAATCTCTTTTTTCAAATGGGAGCAACGGCATCCAATGTGTTAGAACAGACATTGTTTAGGTTTTCTATTTCAATATCTAGATCGTCACAGTTATCTGCTACATGTTTCATTTGGGACAGGTCTGGAAGAGTTCTAATAAAGCTATCTTTAGTGGTGGAAATTATTGTTCTGGCTAGTCGGTAGCATGTTGTAGATTGAGTGATCCTATCTAGAAGTACAGTGTATGACACAAGGTAATGGTCAGAAACTGCATCACTCTGAGGTGATATTTCGACGTCATTAATATTGAGTCCGAGTGACAGAATTAAGTCTAATGTGTGATTACGAGTATGCGTTGGCCCTGTCACGTTTTGTCTAATATTGAGAGAATTTAGAACATCTATAAACGCACGTCCTAATGCGTCTTTTGGGTTGTCCACATGGACATTAAACTCACCAACAATAAGAGCTTTATCTACAGTGACTACAAGCTCAGATAGGAAATCTGCTATTTCATTAAGGAAATCTGCATGGTGGCCCGGTGGTCTATAGATTGTCGCTAAAGCAAAAGAAAGCTGTTTGTGGTTACGATCAGTTATTTCCATATTTAACAACATTACTTCAAATGATTTAAATTTTAGCTCAGATTTTTGGTTTACTTTAAACATTGTGTTGTATATTGTAGCTACACCACCCCCTCTCCCCTTTAATCGAGGTTCGTGTTTATAATAATAGTCTTGTGGGGTGGATTCATTTAAACTAATGTAGTCGTCTGCTTTAAGCCAGGTTTCTGTTAAACAGAGTACATCTAAGTTTTGGTCTGTAATTATTTCATTGACAATAGGTTCTTTATTGGTAAGCGATCTAATGTTAAGAAGGCCGAATTTTAAGATTCGAGATTCATCTGTTAATGTATTGTTTTCTAATTTTATTTGAATCAGATTTGTACCAGATGTAACAAGCGGTGCCCTGTATTTATTTGTTCGGGGAACAGATACAGTTGAAATGTGCTGATATTTCGGTAAGATTGACTCGAAGTGCTGGGGTATAAGTGGTCTTGACATACAGTATCACGGCAGCTAACAGATGGACGGTTAAGCCGATCTGTCTGTTTCCTGACCTGGGCCCTGGATAGTCAGACTATATCAGAATTAAGACTATTGATCAGATTTTTAGTGAGTACAGCACTTCCTTCCGATGACGGATGAAGGCCATCTCGGGTTAGGAGGAATGGTCTTCCCCAGAAATGCTTCCAATTGTCTATAAACCCTACGTTATGCTGAGGGCACCACTTTGACATCCATCCATTGAGAGACACTAATCTACTATGTGTTTCATCTCCCCGGTAGGCGGGGAGGGGACCAGAGCATATTACATTGTCTGACATTGTTTTTGCAATTTCACACATCTCCTTAATATTATCTTTGGTGATTTCCGACTGGCGGAGCCTAGTGTCATTCGTGCCGGCGTGAATAACAATCTTAGAAAACTTCCGCTTAGCATTAGCCAGCACTTTAAGTTTGGATCTAATGTCAGACGTTCTGGCTCCCGGTATACAGTCGACTATGGTGTTTGGTGCCTCAATGTTAGTGTTCCTGAGTATAGAATCTCCAATGACCAGGGCACTTTTAAAAGGTGTTTCAGCTGGTATACTCCTTAGGGGATCGAATCTGTTAGAAATTGTTGTTACGTTATGGGTCTTAGAAGGACGCCTTATATGACTATGCCGCCTAACAGTCACCCAGTTTGACCGCCGACTTGACTCTGATGACGGAACCGAGCCATGTGTATTTTGATAAACACTATGCGTGCTCGATACAGTATTTGTAATATTTATATTAGCATCTGATGTCGGAACCGAGCCATTAGTCTTTTCGCTCGATAGATTATTTGCGACAGTAACATTAGCGGTTTTGCTATCCTCAACTAGCGTTCGGATGCGCGATTCTAGTTCAGCAACCTTCTCAGTTAACCTTAATACTTCAATACACTTAGTGCATGTAAACCCCTCTATGCTAACAGCAGAAGCTAAACTATACATGTGGCAAGTAGTACATGTTACAATAACAAGCGGAGTCTTACCGCTTTCATGCTGGGCGATGGCGTCTTCGTTTACCCGAACGCGGTCCCCGGAGCTGCATCGCGTGGGGTGTTCGGTTGTGACACGCCTCGGTCGCCTGCGAACGTCTGGGGCCAGGGTGATGTTTGGCTTGCCGAATCTGCGAAGGCCGGGCAGCGGTTCCTCCACAGCTTCCCGATCGCTTTCATGTCGTTCACGGTCCGTGAAGCTGCATCGCGTGGAATGCATGTTTGTTGCTCGCTTGTGGACGTCGGAAGGCAGGGTGAAGTGGGCGCTGTACCTCGCCTTGGATCTGCTAAAACCGGGAAACAAGTCCTCCACAGCTTCCCGCTCAGGTGAGGATAGGTCAGAAAAGCATATATAAGATGAATCCGCCATTAGATCGGAAAATGCTAGCTTCAGCCTCCACCGTGTGGATGCTAGCGGGCTATATGCTAACACTCGGTGTTTATTAGTGATAAATAGTTTCACGTGGTAGTACTGCTCAATAATCGTCACGGTAAAGTATTCCTATGTAAAACTAATAAGTTATATTATATAAATAGGAATAAGATGGTAAAAAAAAGCTTTTAGATGATGAACTCGACGGAGCTACGATGCACGATCTGTTCAGCGTCATTTTATGTGCACAGACATCATTTAACACTCTAAAAACAAAGGAAAACATGAAATCTGACAATTTGACCCCTTTAAAATAGCATAATGAACCACTGACTTTAGACTAGTTTTTTTTGGTCAGTGGCGCAATTGTTTTTTGAAACTGCAAAATAGCATCAGGGATGGTTTGCGCCGGAACACGCCTCCTTTTTTGCGCTAAACCGCCCAGGGAGCGCAAATTCATTCCCTAGTTTGCTGATTTCCCTCTGTGAAGGGAAAAACCCGCTGTGCGCCGGTGCAAAATATGAATGATACATGCGTCACTGACAAAGTCAATTGCGCTGGGTGCAAGATAGGGCCCTTAAATAGAAAAAAGGAAAAACAGAGATTTCAGAATGGTACAGTAAAGATACCAACCAAGAATATGTAAAACTTAGGGAATTAAATCCAATAAAATTCAATAGGAAATGCTTTATAACAGGAATCTTGAACGAATCAACTATAAAAACCTAGATCTTTTATGAAGACATCAAAGAGTGAAGCTTAAGATGTAAATGTGAGAAGAAAAATGTTATAAGAGGAATACTACACTCATAGCAACATGTACAATGAAGCTATATGAAGAACAAACAATATCTTTTGGAATATTATTTTGGATTTAGAAAAAGTAAACCTTTAACGGCATTACCATTAGGATGGAATGAAAAGGTACTTAAATATGAATATAAGGGAATTTAGAATCCTCATTAAAAGATGAACAAAACAGCTAATCATAAAATTATATGTAGATTCTGTTGATCAACCAAATTAGATTAAGGCATGGGATTAAGTTAAATCAGGAATTTAATAAAGTTTTGTCAGAATAAAAATACAGAATATTTTTTATTAGATTAATTTAGATTAATTATACCAGTAAGTCATTAATTTCTCTTAGGAGAACAACTATCCAACCAATAGAATTAGATGACAACAATTTTAATTAGAGAATAGTAGGAAAATGAGTTGTAGGTGTCTGGTTAGAAAACTAAATGGATAATGCTCAAATATCAGGATTTGAAACATTTGAAATCAACAAGAATGTTATCAGGACTTGTGTTACAAAACAATATTGAATTTACAACTGGGAGATGGGTATTCAAGTACTTCTGATGATGATGATGATGAAGATGAAGAGGAGGAATAAGATGTACTTGTATTGAAACAAATATTTCTTATTTTTCATGCTTTACTTTTTGTTTTATTTTCAGTAATTTTTGCTTTATATGCTTTTTGGTTTTCTTTGCTTTTATTTTGTTTACTTTTCACTTTACAATAAATTCTACATAACTGTGACAACCAAAAGCAGGTGCAGAACCAATTGCACACACATTCTTTAAAGCAGACATATCATGCTTTTAAATCTGTCCTTTTTACATATAAATCATCTAGTTGTGGTCTATGTAAAGCTAAACTGCAATGCTTGGGTCTGAATTCCTCATTATTATAGCCCCACAGGCCCCCTTTCTACCCCTTTTCTCATGTACATCTGAGAGCAACTGTTGTGGTTTTCTTTTTCCTCAAATGAAACAATCTTCAGTCTTAGGTTTTGATTTCAAAGATGGACTTTATTGTTAGCGAAATAAAGCCGTGAGGAGATCTTGCAAGATCCACTAAAGTTTTACTGTACCACCAGTGGTATATATATATGGTGGCTACCCCACCCCCATAAATGTGAACTCCATACATTGGTCTAATATTCAGAAACATATGGTTTGTATCATATAGAAAACATATGGCATCACTTTGTCAAGATTACAGTACGTCCTTTGTCTAGGCCTTCAGCATGTATAGATTCTCTCCATGTACTTTTTGAAAAAACTGCAATGCATGCTGGTATTTTTCCTACAAACACAATGGTTCACTATGTGATACATATAACTGGTTATATCCATATAGAAAACATAAAAACATAATGGTAAATCAAAACATATAAACATAATGGTAAAGTATTTGATACACATATTCGGATTAAAACAAACTACTTCATTCCCCGCTCTGAGGCTTTCTTAGCCTCAGGTTTCCTGTTTATTTATTTTAATCCGAAGTGCCGTTTCATAATTCAGTGTCTCAGTTATCACTATATATCGTGGTTGAAGAAAACCACTATACATTACCAATAACTAAATTATGCCACTGCACTTCGAACTATGGACAATAAGAGCAAACATCTTTCCATTCTCATTTTGTTTGGTATGCAAAAGTAAAAGAACTTAAGAGTCCTACATAAACAGTTTGTGTGCAATTGGTTCTGCACTTGCCTGCGGCTGTTGTAGTCAAATTGAATATATGTGGTAAAACTAGGTAAATAAATGATATAAAATATATGTAGAATATATGATAATCATACAGTATATGTAAATTTATCAAATGAAAAGTAATAAAAATAGTAAATAATTAAAACAAAACAAATAAATGTATAGAGAACAAATAGATGTAAAGTAAAATCAAACCAAGTAAGTAGAAGTAAACAAAATTAAGTAAAACATGCATAATAATTATAAAGTAAATATAAAGTTAAATCAAATAAAATAAGTAATTAAAAATAATTAACAAAATTGAGTAAGGGATGATAAACACAAAGAAAAATGTAAAATTGAATAAAATAAGTAAATGGAAAAAAGTGATACTAAAATCTAGTTAAGTATGCATAATAAACATGGGAGAAATGTAAAATTAAATTGAATAAAACAAGTGAATATAAAATACCCCAAAATAAACTGAAGCTAAGCATACATATAAACCCAAAACAAAAGGTAAAATCAAGTCAATAAAACAATATACTACCTAATAATAAAATTTAAGTAAGGTCCGTGTAATACATTTTGATTATAATTAACCTACATGTGCTTGATGGTTTATTTTTATTCCTCATCTTCATCCTCCTTAGAGGTGCTTGAATACTCATTTATTAACTGTAGGTTCATTACTGTTCTGTTAAGTTGGTCCTGGTAATGCACGGATTGATCATTTTGTGCCGTTAGTTTTTTATCGTCCTGATAAGTTATCATTTCCATTTGTTTGACGGTAGCTTTGATAATGAAGGATTTTAATAATGGTATTACACAACAAAATAATAGTCCTCCGATGCCGATCGCCACTCCTACAAATATTCCTAATTTTGCTAACCAAGCTCCCCATGCTCCTAGTTCTAAATCAAACCAATCCCACATTTTCTCATCCCTTCCGGCATTTGTTGCCATTTCTATCTGTAATTCTTTGAGTTTGGTCATGGCTTTTGTAAACGTACCTTCTGGTGCCGTATTATTCGGAGTAATTAGAAAATAAAATGCATACTCCACCTTTATTCGCTAATATCCAATTAAGCGCGAGTCTATTTTGCCATGTCATTTTACTTGTAGCATCTAGTTGCTCTCCAAGCGAAGTTAAAGCTTCATTGGTGTAGTTAATGAATCTCTGCTGATTATAGTATACATAATTGATCCATTCTGTATTTTTATTTTGTGAAATCCAAATGAATATTGACTCAAAACCAGCTTTAACTTCATCTCGGGCCTTAAATTGATTTGGTATACCTCTGGGTTGACCTATTGCGTCGATATATACTGTAGGATCTGATTCGTAACCTCTCTTAACTATGGCTACTTGTGTCCTTTGGTTCTGATTTGTAATTGAAATCCCTTTCCTTTATATGAATTTCCTGTATTAATTGTACTCTTGTACTCATTTTCCTTTCCATCCTACTGGCAAAAAAGGTAAAAGTTTTCTATGTCCGCAAATCCAGAAAAAATCTGCTATCGCTTGTGTTTGATCAGTAAAGGTGTCTACATCGGGGAATGCTGTAGTTTAAATTTTCACAGGTTTTTGCTGGAATTATTTTCTTCCCATTTCTTATTCCTGGTGACCTCATAGGTGGGAGATCTAAGGTATCACCAGCTTGTCGAATTTTTGTCTTATCTAAAGTCCAAATTACTTTGCATTTTCCTTTAAATTGTCTCATATTAATATTCCCTGTGGTTTTTACAAAGCACTCATATTCCTTACTATAATCTATGGTGTACCATTGTGGGATTTCTATTTTTTGATTATTCTGTATTTGCATCATTTTTGATACATCGATACCTCGACATCTAGTTGCTAATGATCGTATGTGTCGATACATAAGTTTTTCTCTGCTATTACTTAGAGAACCCAAACATTCTGCTGGACAAATAGGTCTGAACAGTTTCACATTACAATGGAGTCTTTTCATCTCGGCACATTTTTCAAAATCAAATGGATTTGGCACTACTATCACTTGACTTGCAGGTGATTTAGAACAAAACAAACAGTTTTTTCCTAGTAAATCTGTTGCTGTAAAGGTTGCCCATTCATACCATTGATTACTTTGTGACGTTTCCCATAAAATGTCTAGTCTGGTATCTTCTCCATACATACTGTAATCATCCTCAATATCTCTACGTTGTTTTCCTCTCCATGTTAGTCCAGTTGTATTTGAGATTGTGTTATTCCTCAGTCCTTTTGAGGGCTCAACAGTCAATGGCAAGGATGTTTGGTTAAGCGTTTGTATTACGGCGAGTAATGTTGAAGACGTAAGGGATGTGTTATTCAAAGGCTCTGTGTTTGAATATGACGTTGATATAAGGTATGTGTGATTCAAAGTCTGTGTGGGTGCAAGCAATGTTGACGTAAGGGATGTAGAGTTCGAAGTTTGTGTGGTTGCAAACGTAGTTGACGCAAAGGAGGTATGGTTCAGAGTCTGTGTGGTTTCACGCTCCGTTGATGTGAAGGTTGTAAGATTAAAAGGCTGTGTGGTTGCAAGTGGATTTGATGACAGGGAAGTGTGGTTCAGAAATGGAGTTACAGGTGTTGGAGTCAATGGCATTGTGGTGTGATTCCGGACCTGAGTAACTGGAGGCGGCGTCGTGATGTTGTTCAAAGCATGAACTGGCCACAAGCATATGATGATCAGGCATGTCGTCAGATGTGTTCTGTCCATGGTCATTTCCTGATGCCACACCTTGTGCCTCATTGCTTTTAGCAGAAGTTTCTTGGTTGTTTGTTCCAAGGCTGTCCTGTCTGGTCTCTGTGTTTTCTTTATGAGCTTTGGTGCAGTGGTTTAAGTGGTACCATGTGTTACTGCCTTCCACTCGGACTGCTGTTGGGGTAGCGGCCACCACTTTATATGGTCCCTCCCTTCTGGCTTCGTTCCATTTCCTCCTGAAAACCCTCAGATAGACTTGGTCCCCTGGGACAATTGGACATGTGGTTTTCGTCTCCTCACTCGGCTGCTTTCTCCTTTCCTGCACATAAATAGCTTTATGGATAGCAGTTAGTTTTTTCATGTATGACCTTAATTCCATTTGCAATTGCTCTAATGGAGGTCCAAAATAGGGGCCTCTACAGTGTGGAGCGGGCATAGGTCGACCTGTAAGCATTTCATGCGGTGTTAAATGTGTGTTTCTGTTAGTTTGCATGCGATAGCTCATTAGTGCAAGAGGTAAAGCATCAATCCAGTTAAGTTTAGTACTAGCACATATTTTGTTGAGTTTTGCCTTTTCCATTGGCTTTTTCAACCATCCCTTGAGATTGTGGATGATAAACACATCCCAATCTTTGCTTTATTTTAAAATGTTGTAGTACTTGTTTTACTGTTTTTTGAATGAAATTTGATTACTGTTCCGGCTCCTTCGTCAGCCGACGGTACAGCCTCCACCCAACGACTAAACCTACAAATAACAACAAGCAAATATTTCTTACCCTGCACTCTCTTGTTCATATCCACATAATCCATCACCAAGTGTTTAAACGGTCCCTCTGGTACCGGAATATGACCTATTGCTGTTGTTATTCCTTTTCTGACATTGTACTTAGCACAAATTTCACATGCTGACAAAAATTCCTCTACTGTTGCATACAAATAAGGAGACCAATATCCCTGTTCTTTAATTTTTCTAATCACTTCCGCTCGAGCACAGTGGTCAAATCCATGCGAGTCTGTGATTAGAGAATTTAACAGTGTGGTTGGTGCAACAATGTGACCTTCATGCGACCGCCAAATGTTTTGGGAGTCTTTTGTGGCCCTCTTCGGTGCCACATAGATTGCTCATATGGTCCTGCCTGTTGTTGAATCCGAGCAATATCATCAATGGTTGGGTTGGGTTCAATAAGAACTTCTGGAGCTATTATTGCCACCTTACACCCGGAGGCCTTTTGACATAACCATTTCCTTTTTTGTGAGCTTGACATTTGATAATGGCTAGTCGTTTTGGCAACATCATATCAGAGATTAATTCAACTATCTGTTCAGCATGTTGAATAGGAGTTCCATCACTCCTTTTGAAACCTCTTTGTTTCCATACTGCCCCATAGTGGTGACAGACGCCGTGGCTATAGGCAGAGTCGGTCAAAATGTTTGCTGTTTGCCCTTTTGCCAATTTACATGCTGCTGTAAGACCTTTTAATTCTGCCAATTGAGCAGAGCACGGCTGTTCGCAGTGTTGGGACAGTACAGACACTAAATCCTCTCCCTCTTTTTTCACTACTGCATAACCAGTGTGAATTCCTGAATGATCCCTGAAACTGGATCCATCCACAAAGTAAGTGACTTCTGCTTCGGTAATTGGGACAGACTCGAGATCAGGTCGTAACCTGGTGAATGCTAACGAGTCAGCAACACATTCATGTGGCTCACCTTCATAAGCCAAATGTATCAACTCTGCAGGATTTACCGTGTCACACCGTTTAATTGTTACATCTGGATGTGTCAGTAGTAACGAATATGCCAAAATACGGGCTTGTGTCAAAACAAACTTTCCCTGTTCAATTAACTCTGCAATTTTGTGATGGATATATATGATAACTGGATACCCCATGGTTATTGAACAGGCCTTTTCATATGTCTGAAATACTGCTGCAAGACCTTGTTGATAACAAGGTGGATATCCTTGTGCTACATTGTCTAGTTTAGTACTGTAGTATGCTATTGGTTGTTTTTTCCTACCACTGCAGGTTTCTTGCATTAATACTGCAGAAGCATATCCATCAGCTCTGTTAGCAACATACAGGTGGAAGGGTTTGGTATAATCAGGTGTACTTAAAGCAGGTGCTTTTTGAAGCTCTTGTTTAATCGACTCAAAGGCTGCTAATGCATCCGTAGTCCACTTTAAGGGAGCACTAAGATTTTGTAGCCCAGCCTGTTTCATAATGTCTCTCAATGGTGCTGTTCTGATTGCATAATCTTCTATCCAATCAGCATTGAAACCTGTCATGCCCAAAAAAGTCATCATCTGTCCTACTTTTTGTGGTAATGGTGCTTTACTTATGCCTTCTAGGTGTGCTGGGGCTATGGCCTTTGTTCCATATGAGATTAACTGCCCTAAATATTCCACCTGTGGCTGGCAATATTGTAGTTTGGTTTTGGATACTTTATGACCTCCTTGAGCTAGTTTAGTCAGTACCGTTATTGAATTTCTATGGCATTGTTCCAGTGATGTTGAACAAATCATCAAATCATCCATGTATTGCAGCAAAGTGCTGTCTATCATGAGATCTTCCAAATCAGCTTTGAGAACCTGATTAAATATTGTCGGTGACAATTTGAAACCCTGAGGTAAGTTTGCATATGTATATTGTTTACCAGCATAAGTAAATGCAAACAAATATCTACTTTCCTCAGCAATTGGTACACTGAAAAATGCAGAACATAGATCAATCACAGTGAAGTATTTGGCATCAGGGGGTACATTTGTTAGCAGAGTGTGTGGGTTTGGCACATCAACTTGACTATCCTCTACTATGTCATTTATTGCTCGTAGATCATGTATGAGGCGCCATTTAGTTTTGTTTGCTTTATTTACAGGATAAATTGGAGTGTTACAATAGCTGCTTGTTTCAAAAAGTACTCCAGCTTCCATTAATCCTTCAATGGTATCTTTTATGCCTAATTCAGCCTCTGGGCGTAAGGGGTATTGTGCTTTCCTGGGAAGGCAAGCGTTTGGTTTAAGTTTCACTTTCACTGGGCTGGCTGACTTTACCAAGCCCACATCTGTTTTATATTTGGACCATAGCTCTGATGGGACTTGTCGTTCTACATCCTGGAGTAATTTAGCAGTGTAACTCTCTTCTGTTTCAGGTTCTGTCATCATTTGAATTTGTTTCTGCTGATTAATAATTACTTCCTGAGGAATTCCTAACAGTGAGGTTCCATACAGAATTTTAATGTAATTTTTATCAGCAGAATGAAAAATCAAAGGATTTTCTGTTGTCTCCCATTGACTTTGTGTAGCCTTTTTCAGCATAGGCCCAACATCTTTTGTTTTCCAGCTTTTTCCTACATATAGAGATATATGTGGTACAGAATCTGCTATGGTAAACCATTTGTTTGTGAATTCATTCTCCATTAAGGTTATAGCTGCTCCCTGATTACCTATAATGATAGAATCTAAAATTAACTCAATTTGTTGCCCTTTGGTTTCTTCCTGCCATTTCATTTCAAGTTCTGTACTTCTGAAAGGATCATACATCATTGCACAATGGAACTGTGATCTTGGTATTTGTGCATCAGGAATCTGTGCTTCAATGAATTTACCCCATTTATCAAATGCTTGTTTCACATCATTTTCTATCTGTCCTAACCAGTACACATTAGCTTTTGGCTCAGGGATCATCATTTGAGTTCCTTTTATATCCACATACACTCCCTCTGCAGAACATCAAATTTTAAGACCCAATTTACACAAAGCATCTCTTCCTAAAATATTAATAGGAGTCTGGTTTGATATCAGGATTGGCAAGGTCACGCGGTTGTTTTTAGTTTGTAGACAAATCGGAGCGGTCATTGGAATTAACTGCGTTTGTCCCGAGAATCCTATTGTCTTTACAAATTTTCCAGACATGGGGAGATGTGAAGCATAATTTAAATTTACATATGTATATACTGCTCCTGTGTCTACCATCATGGGTATGCTTTTGCCTTCTACTTCAACCTGTAAAATTGGTTCTTGATTTGCATTAGTGGTTAAAATTGGTAACCGACTCTCCCCGATAGGATTCTTTGGGCACCCCTAAAAATCTGGGTTTGTGCCTACCCAGGGGTTCACAGGACCTCGCACAGACCGCTGCCAATTCTTCCCCCTCTACCCCCAGGGGACTGAGTCCACGGATTGGTCGGGCAAGCACTCTTTATATGTCCTCTCTCTCCGCACCCCCAACAGTTTACTTCAGGAAATCTGCCTGTTCCTCTCCTGTCCCCTTGTGGTGGATTTCTTGTCCACCCCATCGGCTCTGGGCGCTGAGTGTATACATTGATGACGGGCACGGGGGTCTGGTGTGCATTAGGAGGGTTTGCAGTGGGCGGGGTCGGCTGGATAGCTGGTGGAGGAGAAGTCACAGGAGCAATCACTGACATCTGGTTCGGTTCGTCTTTCTGCACTGCTGCTTGAATCTTTCTCTTGTTTTTGTTTGAAAGTTCTTCCAGCTGTAACTGTGTCAGTTTTCTTCGCAGTTCTTTCTCTTGCGTTTTCAGCTTTTGTTCATTTTTTCTAAATAAGTCCACAGCATGAGACACATGGTCACAAAACTCATTGTGTGATTTAGAGTTTAGACCTACCACATCTTCTAGTTTGCTTTTTACAGTCTGTGGCATAGCATCCACTATGGCATTTCTAAAAAGTGTGGTCATCAAAGGATCCCCCTCGGGGTCTCCCTCAGTCTCTTGTTTCCATCTCTTTAATTGTCTTTGAACGTAAGTGATGGGGTTTTCTGTTTCCCCCAGTTCCTCCCCCTTCAGTGCTTTGGGGTCGATTCTAGTTTCATATTCAGTTCGTAAAACTCGCCAAACTGCGGGGCGGTACACATCAAAAACAACTCCATCCTTGTCATAGGAATTCACGGCTCTGTGTAAATTAGCGTTTTGAAGGATCTGATCAGTCTTAGCACCCCCTACGATCTTCGTTAGGAGGGCTTTGATGTCTCCTACTGCAATCAGCTTCCCAGCTAATTCCTCCTCCAAAATCCTGATGAACTTACCAGCCCCCTCGTGGATGTCCGAGAGTCGGTTGCCTAGTCCCTCGAGATCTTGTGAAGCCCAGGGGACGTAATTACCTTGCGCTCCTTTAATTAGAATGGGTAGCTGTTTTGTTAAAGGTCTGAGTGATTTTTCTTCCCCACGTGACCACTTTCCCTCATTAACCAGGGACTCCGCGCCTGCTTCAGTATCCCTGCTCTCCTCATATGTTTCACCAAATAAACAGTCTTCACTTTCTGCTCTTTCTGGTAAATTCTCTTTTTTTACTCGCTTCTTTTTCTTTTCTGCCTGCTCATAAGACTGGTTTGCACTTGGTGTTTTTATTTTATATTGTGTTTTCATCTTTTCTAGTGCTGTTCGTGCTTGTTTGTAACAGTCTAACTGTAATGTTGTTTATTTTGTTGTAACAGCTGACTTGGTTTTGGGTCTTACAACTTGCTCTCTTTCCTCTTCCTCCTCATCTTCTATCTCCACAGTTCCCTTCATCTGCATCTCACCCAAAATCCCAACAGTTCCCTTGAGCAATGGAAACTGACCCTCAGAGGTCAAATAAGGAGGGGGGTCTGCATATTTGTGTTCCTTAGCCTTGGTTTCTTGTTCCATTTCTTTCAACAGCCTTTTGGCCTGTTTAAAATTTTTATGCAGACTTTTCCCTTCTTTTTTGAACAATTCTAACACTTCTTGCTCCTTTTCACGTTTTTCATCTCTTTTTTTGTTTTTCTTACTCATCTCTTTGGTTTTATAATTTTTAACCAATGTTTCCATCTCCTCACACAATGCCACATCAAAAGTCCCCTCTTCTGGCCATCTGGTGACCATGTTTTTTGTACGTTTTTGCCATTTTTTAGACAGTTTATTTATAAGATCCTTACACAATGGATACTTTGATCCCAAAGTTTCAACAGGACTGAATGCCATGTCTTTATTTATAATACAAAAACCTTTAGTACACTTTGTGGGTTTATTGAATTTTATACGTTCAATTGTTTATTCTCCTATACGTCCCCACAGGTTTTTATACTTTGAAAGGAGATTGTATAAAATGTTTTCAAATCCAAAACATATCAAACAACAATATCAGCCATCTTTTTTTCTTATTTAAACCTTTATTTTCATACAGAAACTTTGTTTTGACCAAACCTTCAGTAAGAAACTCGCATTCGTATCGTTCCCTTTATTTATTTGGGCTCCCTTTATTTTTAGGGCTCATGACACACACACTCCAAACCTTTATTATTATTCTTTTTTTTTAAGGTTTATGCAATCAGACTGTTATCCCTTTATCCTACAGGGCTTATCAATCAAACTTATCCCTTAATAGGGCTTATCAAACATTCACCTTACACCCACCAGACAATAATTACACACCCCCCTTTTTCAGCCCTAGGGACTGTCCAAGGGAAACGCTCTCACTGCCTGCCAGATGCAAAGTTTATTTAACACACTCACACACTGCAGCTTGCAACCACACTCAAAATTCCCACGCTCACAGACACAGACACAGAGTCAGTAGCGTAACGAGCCAACACCGGGCCCCTAAGCAGGATTATCAAGGCGGGCCCTTTACTACAGCACGTGATGACGCAATGTCCACAAGCGGGGTACAATAAATGGGATTTGTTATGTGGGGGGGCTCTGCGGGGAAGGGTACTTCGATGGGTAACATGTTTAATACTGATGACAGCAAAGCCACTGGTGTGTTTCAGTGACATTCTGGACCTCTTATAGGATTTGATAAGTTTCAGCTTTAAAGCTGTCCCAGAGGTTGACCCCAAATATTTTAAAAAGAGCATCTGAATTTTAAGTGATGCAAATCTATGAGTTTGACACCCTATATCCATTTGTTCCACATGTCATTATGCACAATTGATCAAACTTTAAAGGAAGTTAAAAGAATTAACCTCCTTGAATAATTCTAGGCATAAGATACCGAAAAAGACTCTTACATGTCTTGTAAATTAGCCATAGAGATTCCCTATGCTGGTCAGCAGCTAAAACAATCATATAGTTAGGTTTGATTTGTGTAATCAAAATACATTATTTTATTAAACTATGCCTATACAATGAGTTATATATCCAGTGTTATCCAGTTAACATACTGTAATTAAATGTGAGTGAAAAATACTTTAATTCTTTACACGTTTCTAGTCTTCTATTAAGTTTTCTCGACGTGGGCACCATTCTTACCTCTCTCTCTCTCTCTCTCTCTCTCTCTCTCTCTCTCGCTCTCTCTCTCCTCTACAATGTCAAAGTATCCTGTGTGAGAGCGCGTTCTTGCAGTTGAGTTTTTTCGCTTGAGTTGCATAACTTGCGCGAAGACGTGTTTAAAGGGGAAAGCGCATGTTTTCGCGGCAATTGCGCCGCCCAATTCGCGTCATTTGCATCGCCCTGTGAGAACGCACCTGGTTGCGTCTTTGCATTGACTTTGTATGTAATCTGTTCGCGCAAATCGTTACTTGCGTTGGTGAGTATGCCCTATTATGAATGGAAACGCATTATTCCCTTCACTTCAGTGCACACGCACCAGCGCAGCGAGTGCACGCGCACAAGCGCAGCTGGTACACTGGCAAGAGCAGAGCGAGACCTTCAGCTGCCAGGGCTTAGCCCCGGACGGCCCCGTTGAAAACCCGCGAGAAAGCCTGGGAACAGCGGATAGCAACAAATATGTGATAGGGCACTCCGACTGTCAATCAAATTCTTCCAGCTCGGGCGGGCCCCTGATTGGTCCGGGCCCGTAAGCAACGCTTACCCTGCTTACCGATAGTTACGCCCCTGCACAGAGTACTCCAACACTTAACACCAAAAACCACACAGTTTAACTTATACACTACAAACAATTAATCATTACACCTCCGTCCACATGATTAATAAACAATATATAGATAAACACTGTATATCCGCTCGTAATATTGATAAAACTTCCTCCACACAATATTACCTTATGTGTCAATAGCACTTCCTCGACATGTCACATAAACAATATACAGATAAACACTGTACATTACCCTATGAGACACTACACTTCCCCAACATGACACACGAACCATATACGCGTTCTCTTCACTTACGAATCTGTGTCAAATCACTATGATCAAAAGCCAACTCATCAGTAAGTCAATACAGATTCATGCATGCATGCCTTTGTTAATTTGTAACCTTGAAACCAAAACAATATGCACATATACGGTTCTTAAATTTAAAAGAGCTTAAATGTCTCACCACTTTGGGCAATTCTGGCAAACAACACAAACCTAAATAATAAGCAAAAGTGCTTACCTTAGTATATGGCCATTCTTGTTTGTGTTGTTCGTCAGGTCCGCCCAGGCGATGCGACTGTCCAGCCCTTTTCCATCCGGGTCACGGCACCAAATGTTGTTGTTTTCTTTTTCCTCAAATGAAACAATCTTCAGTCTTAGGTTTTGATTTCAAAGATGGACTTTATTGTTAGCGAAATAAAGCCGTGAGGAGATCTTGCAAGATCCACTAAAGTTTTACTGTACCACCAGTGGTATGTATATATGGTGGCTACCCCACCCCCATAAATGTGAACTCCATACATTGGTCTAATATTCAGAAACATATGGTTTGTATCATATAGAAAACATATGGCATCACTTTGTCAAGATTACAGTACGTCCTTTGTCTAGGCCTTCAGCATGTATAGATTCTCTCCATGTACTTTTTGAAAAAACTGCAATGCATGCTGGTATTTTTCCTACAAACACAATGGTTCACTACGTGATACATATAACTGGTTATATCCATATAGAAAACAAAAACATAATGGTAAATCAAAACATATAAATATAATGGTAAAGTATTTGATACACATATTCGGATTAAAACAACTACTACACAACTCGTTTTGGTACTGTCATTTTTAAATGCACGTCATACCCTGCCCCCTCTCCAGGTTGCAGAGGTGACACTCGGTTAAACTCCACCCCATTCGGCCATTTTTGTAGTTTTATAGCAGAGATACGATTATCTAGCGGCACATAAACTTTTTATTTACTCGTTATTCACAAAATGTCACCAACGGAAGACTTGTCCATCCAGCCTTATATGTTATATAGTCGGAAATGGAGCGAGATGAAAATTAAGACGACGAACCTGCAGAACAACGTCTTCATATGGAGGTATCACAATGGTGTGTTAATGCCGGCTGTCTTATTTCAGAATATTAACAATTATAAAGTTGACTATTATTCTTAGATAATTGTAAGTTGTTGTAATATGCTATAACTTAATCCCGGGTTGATGACCACATGCGACATCCGCAGGCTGCAGCCTTCGGATTGAGAAACAGCACTGCTAAACCATGACCACCGTGTACTTTAGTGTTTTTAAAGTTATTTACAGCTTACCGAAGTGCTCTGCTCGTCGTCTCTAAAGATAGAAGTAATTGACCCCTCAATCAGACGAAGTCTATCGGCAAATCCTACTTTATACTGGTGGAGGTTGGTGAAATAGTTATCCTTGGTGAAATAGTTATCCTTGAAGTGCTTCGCGCACTAAAAAAATGACATTTCTGTGAAAAATAAAACTCAACCAGGCATTTTATTTTAAGATAAAAATTTAAAAAGTTAGAGAGGCTGAAGTACATTGTAATAAATTTTTTTTTGCATAACATCTTTTTAACACTAAAAATCTTAATGATAAATATATATGTGAAACCTAGAAATGCAATGAGGCCAAAGCCACAAGTCTAAAGAAGTTATATTTCACGTTTGAAGTCAATAGACCCAAAAATGAGGTTCTTGCAAGAGTTTTTGTAAAACTAGTGCCTTTTCTAAGTGCCAGTCAGCCACAAAATAAAAGTCTTTTGTTTACATGCATACACGTTCATTCTTTTTATTGTTTATCCTTATATAAGCATATAAAATGCCGTATCCACACCAGGAAATAAAGCTTCACACAAAGATCGTTGAATTCGTGTTCTAATTGGCTACACGTTCTGTCTATCAATATTTTCCATGAAGTCATTGGAGGAACGCGCGAGTCAGATGACGTCACGATATTTGACAGCGCTGTTTGGATATTATGTATTATACTCCCGCCTACTCAAGTTTGAGCGCTGGTTTTGAACGCGAGTGTGATCTCATATACAAGTGTTACGATGGATGTAAATAGTCTTCAGATTGTATATTATAATCTATTACAAGACGTGCATCTGAAATCTGATGTAAACAATGGAAAATATATCCATATTTCACGGATTATACGCATTTGTGGACAAAAATGGTCATTGGATGTACTTTGTTGGAGAGTTTTTATGGGTTATTCACACATCTGAAACAGACTGGATTCGATTCGCGTTCCTTATACCAGCACAAAGGTAAGGAGTCAGTTTATATTATGCATGTTGTTATCTGGACTTCTGTAATAAAATACTATATTTATGATACTAGAGCAGTTTAATCTCAAAACGGACACCATACACTGATGCTAAACCCTTAGACCTTTTAAACGATGTATAGTAGTGTTATTATTATTGTTGTTTGTACACAGTAGGCTATATATATATTGTTAGCAGCATAAAAAAACTGACGTCTTTCCGTGCGCGAGCTAGTGCGTAATACTTTTGCATTCAAAGAAAAAACAAGAATGGAAAGATGTTTGCTCTTATTGTCCATAGTTCGAAGTGCAGTGGCATAATTTGGTAATTGGTAAGGTATAGTGGCTTTCTTTAGTCACAATATATAGTAATAATTGAGACACTTATGAAACGGCACTCCGATTAAAAATAAATAAACAGGAAATCTGAGGCTAGGAAGCAGGGAATGAAGTGGTTTGTTTTAATCCGAATATCTGTATCAAATACTTTACCATGATGTTTTTATGTTTTTCTATATGGATATAACCAGTTATATGTATCACATAGTGTACCATTGTGTTCGTACCTACAGTCCCAGGAATGAGACCACAATGTGTTTCTATATGATATAAACCATATGTTGCTTCATGTTACAAACCCTTGTGTATAGAAGCATATGCTAAGGTCAATGTAAAGGTCATGGATTGCGTGCGAAGACAGGCTTAAATACTGTGGTACAAGGAAAAAATTTTCAGTGAGTCTTGGAGTTTTTGCAGGACTGCTCGGCTTTTATTTGTCTGGGTAATAAAAGTCTATCTTTTGAAAATTAAACCTTCGGCTTGAGTATTTTATTTTTAAAGAACCCAAAAAGGAAACCACAACATTACCCAAGCAGAAATGACTGGCAGGAGTTTCAACGCTGCCAGACTCTCTGATAATGGTATTAATTTTATTATTTCCTCTTGGGGGAATGCTAAAAAACCCTGCACCCTGAATAACAGCAGGAACATGGGGGTCTTTAACATTGAAGACAGAGGGCCTTTAACATTATGCTGGAAACCGCCGCCCCCCGCAAGCCCAGAGGCGGCAGAGGTGGAGAAGCTTTCGTAAAGGCAGTGGGATGGAGCGATCTGATGTAATATGATATGCCCCGCCGGTGAGCCCTACTGTAACACCTGACAGATCTGTAGGCATATACCACTGTCAAATGTCTCTTTGTCTATCGTCTCGCCTGCACTCAAATCGTTTAACAGATCAGTCTGGTATGCCTGTAATATCGCCATAGTATTCAGCGCAGCACCAGCCTGACCTGCGGCTTGATAAACTTTGCCCACGAGAGCTGAAGTTATTTTACAGGGCTTCGTGGGCAGGGTAGGCTTCTTTAATGAGGATGCCGAGCCAGGGGAGATATAACTCACGAGCGTCTCTTCCACCTGTGGCATTTCGGTATATCCGCATGTCTTCGCACCCATGATAGTCGTAAATTGACGCCATGGGCATGAAAAAACGCAATGAGTATGGTCTCTCCCATGATTTATTTAATTCACCATGGAGATCCTCAAAGAAAGGGAGAGGCTCATGTTTCGTCCTCTCCCTTTCGTCATTAGAAACCTATCCGCTAGTTTGCTTTGTTTGGGGTTCTCTGGCTCGCGAGGCCAGACAATTTGCAACCTGGCCCGTGTTACCACCTCAAGAAGCTCCTCGACCGACTTTTATCGTGCAAGGAACGCTCGGAGGCTTGTTTATCAAACTCCGCAGAACCGAGAGAGATATCATTAACACCATTATTATAATTATCCCCCACATGAACCGAAGAAACACCGGAGTGCGGTTCAGAATCACGCAAAGAAATATATCTTAATTTGATGGTGTGGTCAGAAAATAATCACGGCGAGCACGAACCATTTTTATTGTGAATGATTCACAATGCTCGCACTCATCAGACTGTAAAGCCATGACCGCATGCTCCTCCCCCAAACACACAAAGCAGTAAGTGTGTGTCGTCCTTCGCCATAAAGCGAAAACAAACACAGGACTTAGACTGCTCGTGACTCTTCTTACTCATATTTTCCTTTTAAATTAAACTCTTTTAAAATTGGAAAGAGAGAAAGCCTGCACTCTATCTTGTTGGAATCTAACTCCTAACAAAGATCTCAAGTGAAGTTCAAAAAGTAAGAGCGAGATTTGCATTTCAGTGTAGCACACACACATTCAGTAGTTGGCCTGAAAATAAAAAGACCTGATGACACAGCTGGTGCTCATCTATTTTATAGCCTCGCATCGGGTGCGCTGTGATGTCGTCATCAACCGAGGCTATATACCTCCGGGTCAATTCCATTGACGTGTTTGCACACTATATTCAGCTGGTCAACAATAAAGACGTTTCCCCATAGCGCTCAGCAGCGCAGCATCGAGTAAAACTTTTGATAGGGAACATGTGGGAGCAGGTTCAGCACAAGCACACAATGCCTGAACTCTTCTTTTACCACATTTAGATGGGTTACCCTGAGGCTTGAAATTGCAGAACTGAAAATGTCGCCACATAACTCTTTTAGTAAACAACCCATAGCAATAACAACAGTGCATGAATTCTTGTCCCTCAGTTTTTTTCTTTGGTTGCTTCCATGGGATGAGTTTGCCTTTGCAGTTCTCCAAAACCTCAGTGTTATGTTCGAAGTTTCCCTCGTTTCGGATATAATCTAACTGCCGTCACCTCTAATTTGAGTTCTTAGGCAAACTTATCGCCTTTGCAACATCAACCACATCACAGTGCCTATGTGCAACAGCAAACAGAATGGCATTTAATAGGGGAGAACTTAACTAGGGAACGAGGACACACAGGTGAAAGGCATAAATTAAATAAATTAATAATGAATAATTAACAAGGAAAAGAGGGGGCGGAGTCAAGAATTAAGACAGGAGAGCAAGAGGTACACAAAACATAAACACCAGCCACGTGACACTCTCTCTCTCACGTCACATACAGGGCTGACAGGATCATGACAGTACTCCCCCCTTAAGGGAAGCCTCCTGGTGTCTCCAGGCAACATCTAAACATTACTTAACACGACAAAAAGACAAAGTCCAGAAGGGCTGACAGTTCTGGAGATCCGGATGCCATGAAAAGATTAGGACCCAGCACTGCTTGGCACGTCGACCAAGAACCAGATATGAGGCTTGCCATCCAGGAACAGGACTGACAGGCAGGAACACTTGACGGAGACAAAAGTAAACTTGGTAAAAAGGAAACGAGGGGGCGGGGTCAAGACTTAAGACAGGAGAGCACGAGGTACACAAAACATAAACACCCGGCCATGTGACACTCCCCACAAAACAAGACAATAGTGACGGCTGCCATGACCCTTTCACATGAAACACAAAAAAGACATACAGGGATGACAGGATCATGACAGGATTAACATAGACAGATGTGTCATCAACTGGCACAGACAAACTGTCCTTGTTACTGTATGTTTGTATGGTTTTCTTCCTGGTGCTTTCTTCTCTGCTACAGATGTGGCCTTTAAAAATGCACTTCTCAGAGAGCAGAATGCCGCGAGCATTTTCGAAAATCTGCGGCATTCTGCAGAAGGGGGGTTCAGTGGGGGACACAGAAAATACAAAAACCTATAGAGGGCAGTCGTGTTTCATGTAGGCCATACGTCAATTTGTGTGCTCGACTTAATGCGACTTCATGCTGTTATTGAAGTAACATGACACGGAATCTCGATGTTTAGGCGATAGACTTTGATGTCATACAAATGCAAGTTTTTTGGCAAACATTTCTTTTGCCAGTTACATAAACATTCTTCATAAAAAATCCGATTTAAACACGCATCATTTGTTTTATTTTTTGTTTTATTTTTTTCTGTGTATTTACAGTAGAAGAGACTTGATGTATGATAACTTGTAACAAAATAATTTGCAAAAACCTTTGAAGAGAACGATAGCATTTGCGCAATATCATTAACTAGTTAATAGAATTTTACATTTAGTTCATTTTTGCGTCCGAACTTTTTAATAGCGTGTGTTTAATAAATTTCACTGAGAATTTGTATAATATGTTATACTTTTGTAGTAAGGAAATAAAATCATATTGTGAGTGTAAATATTTATAAATTCGAGGAGTTTTTGAGGTGTTTGTCAAAAGGCACAGATTCTTTGTAGCTGATAAAAAAACTGTTGGCTTTGGGATTTCTTTTAATTAACGTTTGTTCTACTTATTATCATTATTATTATTTTTTTGCCTACATTTGCTCAAATAATATCAATGTAAAAATATTAAGTAAATCATACTTCATGTTAGGCGTAAAACATACACATTTTTTTAGTTGATGTTAAATACAAATAATATTCATTTGAAATATGCAATTATTACAGTTTTAAAACCTTAAATATGTAACTCTGACCTTCTTAAATATATAGATTAAAATAAACTAAACGTAAAACTTATATTATTAAGGCGTATACATAAAATAAAATATGTACATTTTACACAAAATATATGTTCTATTTTTAGTAATTTATTTTGGTTTGTCCATTAAAACAAAATCACATATCTGACATTTAGTGATATTTTTAAGTTACATTAATCATTTATTTTAGAGATATTTACCAAGCCACTGAATAATTTTTTACAGTGTGTACATTATGATCTTACGGTAGCCTAATATAAAATTCATTAAAATAATAACATGTTAAACTAATTAAAGAATATATCATACACGGTGTGTATGTAAGCATACGTTTTCTTGTTTGGTCCACGTCGGTTTAAACACCGTTTTTCTAAAGAAGAATTTTAAAACTTTATTGGTGGTAGTTGAGAAGAATTCCTCTTTCCATATCTAAATCATTTTGAGTGTAATATAAATGTATCACATTGTTATCCTTGTTATATAAGAATACGAATTTAATTTTTTTTTTTTACATATAGAGAAGTTAAGCGTGTTGTGTGCGTTTCCTAATTATAAGCTTTTGGTGAAATTGCACCAAAACTAAACATGCATTAAAACATAAAAGTCATTTAAATAAGCGAAAAATCTTTTTTATAAGCTCAAAAATATGAATATAATGCTGAAAATTGCCCATCTCTAAATGAGAATATGTGACCAGTCACGGAAAGTAGGGACACAAGTTGGATCATGGACATTTTGAGTTATTCACAGATTCTGAAAGTGCAGATTCTAAGCTTTCCAGTGATGTGTAACACATGGAAATCTGATAAGATTGGAGAAGTTGTGGCCATTTGAAGGTAGGCACTCCAAAATTCTTAATGCTGAGAAAACGGCTTTTAACGTTTGTGCCTTTTCACCCCTCTCAGCTGCTGGGAGGGACAATAGGGCTCGTTTACATCTCATTGAGATAAGCCATACTCTCTGTAAAGCTCCCCCATGTGCTTTACAGTAGGGAGCTTTACAGGGTGTATGGCTTAGGTAAAAAAGGTCAGGAAAATGTGGCATTAAAAAAAAGGTGACAAACAGGTAATATATATAAAAAATGTCTCTTAGCATCTACCGATTAAGGCAACTCTTATGTACATTGAATAAAAAAAAAAAACTCTTACACTATAGATTATTTTTTTAATGAAAGAGTGCCTAATCCTATAACTGTAATTATAAAATAAGGAAACAACACACAGTTAGCTATTAATGTTTATTTATTAAATATTTCACACAAGCATGCAAAAACATTTCTCTGTCTTCATCACCTTCAAATGTTACAACCGATATAGCCTCTGATATACTCTAATGTCCAACTCATCTGACACCAGCCCGATACATTCTTCTTCGTCTTCATCTTCATCTTCGCTCAGTTGTAGATAAGGGATATTATTCAGTCGTATCATGTCGCTTTCATCGTCGCTCAGATCGTCTTCAGAATCAGTGAGCCCTTGTTCATAAGCATCCGGCTCGTACTTTAATCAATTCCTTTAAACTTTTGTATTGGTGTTGTATTATTTGTACTGTGTGCTTTTTATATTTCACACAGAAACGAATTTGTAAACTTAGATTACATCCCAAAATTTACTAAGCCTTTTCCAGTAATGAACAGTTCACCCACTGCATGAAAAGTGGGATTTTCGTCCCCGTAAGCGGCTGTAGGCTCCCGAAAATCTCCCTAATTTTCGGCAGCTTTCCTCAATCTACAGGCAGCGAGCGTCGCGTTTGTCTGTGTCACAAACTGTCATAAACGAACCATGACGTAGGTGGAGAGCCCCGCGCGGGTGCGATGCCTCTAATTAGCATATGAATAGCAGCGAAACTAGAGTAATGGCCCACTTGAATGTAATCACTCAGTATTGGCTGAAGCCACAACTTTTAAACAAGTAAAATCCCCCGTGAATGGTTGGCAGATCACTTCAAGACAATCACAAGGGATTTTTCTTGTTTAAAAGAAGTGGCTTCAGCCAATAACGAGTGAGTAAATTCAAGTCGGGCCGTTACTCTAAAGAGGGGGGTTATTGGGCACCCTGGCTCTTATAAATGTAAACCCCAATAATAATAATAATAAATAATTTATGTTATAATCATTTTTTATATATTAATGTCATTGTGCTATGTGCTACATTATTCACAACATCAAGGAATATAAGAGAAAACACAGAGGTTTATTTATAAACACACAGCTGTTTATTCAAAGAAAGAGCTTTATTTATAAACACACAACTATGTACAAAGCAGCATAATGTATCTTATATTGTCCTCCAAACACGTCAAAAAGTGCCTAAGACGTTCGGGAAAGATCCCTAAAAATATTTTTCAAAGTGTTGAAAAAAAAAAGTGATCAAAGTGTTGAAAAAAATCAAAAACGTTGTAAAAAAAGTCACTTTTTCAGGCGTATATGGTGAGTTGCTCTGTACTTTGGTATCGCCTCTAATCTGGATTTCAGCGTGGCACAGAGCTCGGAGAGTTCCAGGTTGCGAGAGGGCGGTGGCCGCACAATCCATCCAGACACCCCGCCAACAATGCCGTCTTCCTCATCAGATATGAGATCTATGGAGGCGCACTTCCAAATGTCCATCTCATCCTCAGCCAGCACACTTCGTCTCGCTTCCAGCAACTGTAATACAATCAATAAAGACAATAAGTGACCTGAAAAATACTCACATTGACAAAAAACTGATCTAATATAATAAATCTTACCCTTTTTCTTCTGGATCGACTACGAGCTAAACTTTTCGCATTTTCCGCCTGCGATGCGAGTTCAGGTTGTTTGTATCTGAAACTCCGGCGTACCGACTCATAATACGTCTTACGGGCAGCTGGAAAACAATTAAATGAGACTGGTATTAATAAAAAGAGTCACGGTACAATTAAACAAGAAATGAGGAAAAACATTAGAAGTTATACTTACAAACAATGTCGTCATTCTCAGCAGTAAAGCAGGACTTGCTGAAATAGCCCCAAGCAAATCGGAGGTCACGGCTTTGTTATGAGGCGACGTTAGTCTGTGAAAACAAAATGTGCGGGTTTAAGCTCGGATCTATTAACGTATCTATTTCCTTATACAAGAATAAAAACATATTCTTTAAATCGTAACGTTACCTTTGCTCTGGTTCATAGTGCCTGCAGTGTGCCTCAGAGACGCCGTACAGCCTCCTAAAAATTACAAGACAAAAACGCCTCTTAGTTATAAAACACACAGCTTGGGCTACTTAAAAAAATATGCTTATACATAAAATTATTCTTACCGCAATCTTGAGATTGTGCAGCCGTCTTCTCTTCTTGGAGAGTTACAAACACCAAACCAAACGTCTGTTACGCTCTTCGACAGTGCTGTGTGAGCCTTGGCCATGACCTCGCACGTGATTGGACGAAGGCGAGAAGCCTGTCGGGCTCCTCCAATCACATGCGAGGTTATTGATATAAGGAAAATCTTGTAAGACGTGCGCGCATGCGTATGATATAAACAACAAACGCGATGTGCCGGAAGCTCTGTGTGATATCAACACAGTGTGCTGTCAGTTGAAAGATGGAAGTCCCAAGACTGAAGAAACGACCTCGGCGCTTCTGTAAACATTGCAACACTGAACTGTGTCATACACAGTATTTTGACCACAGAAAGCGCTATTTCAAAAATGGAGTTTGGGAGAAAAAAATCCAGAAGGGCTACGTCAGATAACGTACAGAGCCTGCTGCTGCTGCTATCCAGTCCCGCTGTGAGTGATGTCCCGTCATGTGTAAAGACCCGGAGGATAACTTTACTGGAGTTAGAGAGATTGGTGAAAGTGAAATGCACTCCGAGGACCCAGGAAAAGAAGTGATTGAAGAATTTGAAGAAACGCACCCAGCGAATTGCAGTTCAGACAACGGTGAGTATAATTACATATTTTTTATATAAGCTTGGCTTGCTTTAGGTATGTTATCATTTTAAACAATACTAAAACATATCAACAAGTAAAGTAAAATAAAATCAACAAGTTAAACAAAGTATACTTTATCAAAAAGTAGCCCTCCAGCATTTTTTATCCATTGTGGCAGCCCTTGCTTACAAAAAGGTTGGAGTTAAATGTGGTTGATTATCACTGTTGTTGTTATTTTAATAGTAAATTATAATTGAATAGGAATATTGCGTTATAATGCATAACGGTATCTTCTGTTTGTTGTTTTTCAGACAAAACAGCAGATGACCAAAGCAGTCATCTTTTCCTGGACATCTCCTGTTGTGTGGTAAGCATGAAATTACATTTGGATATACTAGTATAAAGTTCAATACATGCTAATCCAGAGCTGAAATGGGAAAACCTAACAATTTTCACCCACATGATTGTTTTCCACTCTTAAATTTCTGTTAGTTAACTAATGAAAGCAACTAAAGTATAAACACACTTTATAAAGTATTAAAAAATCCTAAAATGAAGTTGAAGTGGATGAAGTTCCCACAAAGTACTTAACTGGTTCATTGCACTAAAGCTAGCTGTTTGAGATGCACATGATCTTTTTCAGCTACAGTTTTCAAATCTTTTCATACTCAAATGGCCATATTGATGAGAAATGAACATATTAATTATGTTCTTTTTAAATCTCAAATGGCCATATTAACGATGGGCTTTTCAATCTCTAATGGTCTAATGGTGGTGCTGAGTATGTGTATTGCATGTGTTTTAAATTTTTCCTTTAAATTTTCATAGGATGACTATGTGGATGAAGAGGGGGAAATCCTTGCTGAGGAGCAGAGTGAAGGCTATCCTCACATACAAGATGGGGAGAAGCATGGAAGTGATCAGGCCAGAAGTGAAAAACCAGAACACTTGTTGATGATGAACCTTTTGGCCATGATGAAATTGACTATGTGGTTTGTCCAAAATGTATGACAGTGTACATGCTTACTGAAACCTATGAGCTCAGACGGGATGGTACAAAGGTTTGCAGGACTTGTGGTCACATCCCATTCTACAATCACCCACAGCAGAGGTCTGCATTAAGGAAGAAATGTGGCTCTGCCTTGCTAAGAAAGGCTACATATTTGAGCAGTGAAGAGTATGTCCATCCAATACATTCTTACTGATACAAGAGGGTTGTGCAGTCTCTGGGAGGACTTGTTAAAAGACTTGGATTTGAAGAGAAATTAGATGAAAGGCGAAAGCGGGAAATGCCAAAGGGTGTGTAAGGAGATGTATATGATGGAAAAGTATGGCAGGATTACCAGTATGTGAATTCAATAACTGTAGTCATGCCACTATGCACAGTATTTGAGTTGTGATGTAATTGCACAAGTTTCCTTGCTTCATTCCCTTCCAGACAGACATTTTGTTGTGTGACATGTTGTTTGATGTTGTTTGCATAGAATGCACAAATTGAGCCTGATTAAAACTGTTAAAACAATTAAAATTGTTGAAATAAATTGTTTTGTGTATCTTTTTTTTTACTTAACATTGGTTATTGCTAATGACATACAGAGATATTAATATATACTGTTAGCCTGGACAAACTGAATCTACTTAAAGGGATAGTTTAAAAAAATTAGGGAAAAATATTTTGAAAGTATTGTGATAAATGATAAAGAAAATATTTTGATAAATGATTGTCATTAAACTTAAAGATGATTTTGAATTACTCTGTCCAACATCTCCGCTTAGTTAACTGAGTTGAAAGATTTTCTATTTTTAATTCATTTATAATTATAATTCTCTTAGTGTTATAAATAGTATTATAACACAAAACTCATGACTAAGTCAGTCATTGAATAAACTTGATTCTCCACTGAAACACTCACAAAACTGCGAAAAATACAATACAATGTGCTGTTTATGTCAATAAACACTGATCACCTGAACGGTGACTTTCATTAACAAAAATGGTAATTTATCATTTAAAACTAAACAACATGAATAATATTAGAGCATAAACCTCTATGACATTTTAACAAATATTTAAGTAGTTAAAGTTCTTATTAGTTCTTAATTCTGTAAAAAAGCTTAAATAATCATAATATTCAGGGACAAAGGATTATGGGTATAATATATTTTTAAGTATTTGTCCAAAACTCAAAATATTAAGTAATGTTTACATCATTAAGACAATATCTGGGTTAACAGTGTAGCATACTTTGAAAATAAATCAATTCAAGCTACAATTTAAGAGTTTGTAATTTGGCTATACTGATACCAGAGATTTTATTAAAATCAAAGTTTAAAACCTCTCAGAATGTCACCTGAGTAAAACTCCCCCAGCTGCTACCCTCATTTGCATTTGTATATGTCACAGGTGACGTTTTGAATGAACGACGGGCGGAACCCGGCTTCCACATTTTGAATGAACGACGGGCGGAACCCGGCTTCCACATTTTGAATGAACGACGGGCGGAACCCGGCTTCCACATTTCATTTCCGGGGTTTCCCCGAAGTCAAATTAAGCCTGATTGCGCGCAGGTGGGGATAATTTGCACAGCGGTCGCTGGTAGGCTGACGAGGGGAAGAGTCAGCGTATAAAAAGACCTTTGTAGACATCAAACGGCGTGCTTGTGGTGTACTTGTCTACGCTGTGTTGCTGCTTTGCAGACGGACCAGGCTGGTTGGATCGTGCTATTGGGGAAGAGAGAAGAAAAGGGACAGTCAGTTGACGAAGGAATATTGAGGAGTTTCATCAGAGAAGGAGTGAACACAGAGCCATCAAGAGCGTAGCGAATAACAGTTGTGGACAACTAAGCGTGAGTAACAGATGCGGTACTTATCTGAGCCATACTTGTACGAAGAGTTGTTTTGGTGTGTTCCTTTGTGTTTTTGAGGTCCCTGGCCCCACTGGAGAGGACAGCGTGGGTGAGCCGCGGGTTGACCGGAAGTACGGACGAAGGACCTGATGGGAAGCACCGTTCGCTAGTAGAACAGTGGCCCTGTGGGGAAACAGAAACACAGGTGAGCCAGGGGAGAGAAATCAACACGCCGGGCCTGTGAATACACACATCTTACTCTCATTGGCGGTCCAGTTACTGCCCAACCATCCTCTCGAGGTCGTCGTAGCCAGGTGGCAAGGGCGATTTAAAAACCACGTGAAGTTTATAAGAGTGCTGTGGGTGAGTTTCACTGATTGATGGTGTTTACGCTTTACTTGCTGTGTGTATGCTGTGCTTGTAGCGTTCAAACTGCCTAGCCTCAGACGAGTCGCGAGACGACGACATCTGTTGTGGCCTGGGTCCTAAGGAGAGCGAGAATATTTAGCCCTGTGCCCGGGGTGTGTCCACGAGAGCTTCGTTTATCCCTAGAGCAGACAGTGGTGAAGCCCAGTGAGTATTACCAAGAGTGTACTGTGCGGACTGTGGGTTGTAGCAGTGTATGTACTGACCTTTCCACCAGAAGCTCGTGGTGAGCGGAGCCCCGACGAAAGTTCGCCCCAACTCGTGACCCCGGTTGGTGAAGAAGGAGGGGGAGTTCGGGAAGCGTTCGGCTCCGTGTCATCAGCCCCACTAGTCCCTACGACGCCCGGACAGTTTGAGTGGATGGGCGAAGGAATACGGTGTACCAGCACTGTAGCGAAAGCCCACTGTTTGTAAGGGAAGCTCTGTGTACGAAGATCCCCAGTACTGTGAGTAACGTGACCTGTAAAGTAAACCTGTTCTGTGCTTATAGCAAATACCTACCTGTGCAAGTGAAGCTCTGTGTGTGTACGAAGATCCCCAGTGCTGTGAGTAACGTGACCTGTAAAGTAAACCTGTTCTGTGCTGATAGCCAATACCTACCTGTACAAGGAAGCTCTGTGTGTGTACGAAGATCCCCAGTGCTGTGAATAACGTAACCTGTGGAGTAAACTTGACCTGTGTATAAACCCTTACTTACCGGTTCTGCCGAAGGTCCCGGGTGGACGAACAGCGTTTGACCTCGAAGTACTTTACCTTGTTTGACTTTTGTTTGATTCTGCCTCCAGGAGAAGCGGAGCGCGCCACGGATTGTTGGGCCAGAGTCCCTACGGAGCCCCTGTCCCCAGTCTTTCCCTCAAGTGGCCCTGGAGGCAAAGAAGAGACACATTAGTTTTAAATTGCCCTTCCCCCTTTCCCCCCTTTTCTTTTTAAATATTTAATAAAGTTTATTTTAATTATAGTATACTCGTCTGTCTGGTCATTGGGGTGGTCTTGGGAAACTCCTCGAGGTGGAAGAGTTGAGAGGGGTGTGACCCTTAGCATAGTTGGGTCCGCCCTCGGGGTGTGACATATAGCTCACAGCATGTTCATTTACATGTTAAAGCCTCCCCTAGAATTAGGGGAAGGGGGGACAACTTCAGAGCAAGACCCACGTCAACTTCTGACAACTTACGGCAGTTTTCGGTGTTGGCTGCAAATTGTCATGCGCAGTCGTATACTTGGAGTTTCACAACAATCTACAGTGCCACATTCTGACGAAAATTCCACTTTTCATGCAGTGATTGTCATCATCGGAGGTTGAATAGTGTGCCTTCAGCTTTGTGAGGATGGGGATGATTTGGCTGATTGTGGGGGACTTGTCACTTGACACACAGAGGGTTGAGGTGTACAAGACCTTCATGCATTTGATGAATTCCTCTGCCTTCTCAAAATCACTCTCTGTAAGCCTTTCTAGTCTTTAGAAAATAATTAATAATGTTAAGAACAAAAGATGCATTTATATTGTTACATGTGTGATCCCTTTGTCCATCACCTCACCTGTCCCTCTCCATTGGCTTTCTTAGCCTTTGATCAAGGCAAGCTGCCTGGATTGCAGGGAACTGCTCCACAAACCGCTCCACCATGAGGTACAGAGAATTCCAGCGAGTCCTCACATCAAGGATAACATTGTGCTCTGGCAAATCTAAAGCACAGTCATTTGAATTACAATAAACAATTTGAAATTCTCTGTATGAAAAATTATTACTTTTCAGTTTTCAAGATGTATTTATAAATATATATGTGCTATTTACTGAGGAGTCTTTGCTTCTCTCTCAAGACAGTTTTGCTCATGGTGGAGCGCTTCAGCCACACCACCACTGCGCGAATCTTTGCACACCACCTAGTCACAGCTTGGATGCCATACACCTTTTGTCCTGCCAGGTTGAGTGTGTGAGCAAAGCATCCAACCTTTAAAAATTTCAAGTTTCTCAGTGCAACATCCATGTTGTATGCATTGTCTACTGTGGCAGCTATGACTTTTTCAGTCAACTTGAACTCCTCAAGAATGTTGTGGATTTCCTGTGCCACCACTGGCCCTGTCTGGGACTCATAAACTGCTTCAGTACTTAGCACTTTCTGCTGGATGCTGCCTTTGTAAATGTAATGGACAGTCACTGTTAGATAGTGGTCCTGTGCCATGCTGGTCCATCCATCACAAGTAATTGCAACTTTGCTGACCTGCATCAGTTCCTGGATGACATTATGTTTTATAACAGAATACCACGCGGGTATGTACGTGTTGGAGATGTCATCCCTGGATGGTGGTTGGTATCTATGATTGAGGGCAGTGGTCATCTCCCTTTATAAAAAAAGAACTTTTTTTATAAAATAAAATAAAATATATATATGTATGTATATATACTTCACATGCAAAAGTCTGTAAATGGCATCTGAGATTTTCTTCTAAAATGAGCATTTTTATCAAGCTCATATATTTTGGATCAGTAATTTCACTTTAATGACAATTAATATGTAATTTTCATTGAAATTAAAGTGAAAAAACTGAACATAAACATACAAGCTTGATAAAAATGAAAATTTGAGAAGAAAAAATATATATAAGTCTTCTTGTTGTACACAGAATGTCTTCATGGTACAAAGGTGGCATTCACCTGCATCAAGGAAATTCTATTTTGATTTAGCTCACATTTTCACCTGAAAGATGGTGATTCCACTGTGGAAAATGGATGAAGCCCCATCACCACAAATTTGGTAACTGCCCTGTGGATTTCCTGCATCTTCTCTTTGGTTAGAGCAGCCTTCTTAGCCATGATGAAAGGAGTCATTGTAACTTGAAAATAAAACAATAGAAAGATATTACTATAAAATATTACTATAAAAATTGTATATATAATACCTCTTCATGTTATAACTACTAGCATATTCTGTTTAATACTGATGTAAAACACTTAAAATGTTAAGATCAACATTTTGTCTTCACATATTATGACTTTTACACGAAGCAGAGAACAATCTTGAGCACTCAAAAATATATAAAACAGGGATGTGATTTTTCCGGATTAATCCGGATTTTCCGACCTGAATTAAGCAATGAACACAGCTGTTTTTCAATCACTAACTTAGTAGCAGCTCTATAAATAATCAAGACTCCTTACCCTCATTCTCCGGAATTATCGCAAGATGTCCAGACAATCAAACCCAGCACAGGAAATGCACCATACCGCGCAGGATTATCCCGGGCCTTCCAACAGCGGTCAGGATGTTTCAATCGAGCCCGAGGCCTCCCCACAGGCCGGGCGATCTTCCCGCATTGCTACACGAACCCCGAGGAGAAAAGGACCGTCTCCTCGCACCCCGCAGAGGCGCTCCCCACCATCACCGGCATCTTTATACGCTTCTGCTTCTCCAGGAATCCCCGACATCAAGAAATGGACCATCCTAGGCCTCAAACTAGCTCTTGAAAATGCGGATATTCCATTCTCACGTAAACAAACAAAGGCGCAACTTTTCAGCCTACTCCGCGATAGCCGGAGGGCTACTCAACCCCCGCAAACAGCCATGACAGCAAGCTCTGACTCCTCGTCTCCGCAAGCACGGAGTACACCGTACTCCCGAAAGACACCAGGGAAAACACGGAGGTCTCAAAGACACCGCATGAAGCCATCAGCTAGCCTGGGCCGCCCACCGATGTCTCCAGCAGCCAGCCCACAAGCGAGGCAGCTAGCAAGCCAGCCAGACAGCGCGAACATGCTTCCGCTCACGGCAACGGCTCCGCTCCTCCCACTCCCGCTTCCTTCTCCCGGCCAATGGCCTGCTGCCCCTCCGTCTATCTGTCACACGGGGTTGCGTTCAGCAGCAGCGCCGGCCGCTTCTATCTTTCACTCTCACTTTTTTCCCACTTTTACCGCAGGAGCCGACACGAGCGTGAGGATGCCTCCGCTAACGAGTCAGGCCCCGGTTTTTGCCGCAGGAGCCGACACGAGCGTGAGGATGCCTCCGCTAACGAGGCAGGCCCCGGCACCCTCTATGACTTTTCCACCTGATAATTTCGCCCACGGATTGACCCAAAGCGTGAGGCTGCCTCCGCAAGTGGATCCAGCGGCTCCTTTTTCTTTTAATTCTTTTCCCCAGACCCGTCAACCTTTCACGCTGGCTACCCCAGCACCAATTTCCATCCCACCCAATGCATTGGCCATGGAACCTCCCCCTGTCATCAATTCCATCAGGCAACAGATCCTCGCAGAAATTCAGGCAGCCGGCATCAGAAGCGGATCTTCACCCAAAACCAGTGCCTCCCTATTTAACTCTAATATTCCCATAAATCATCCACTCAAAGACCTTCTAACCGCCTCTCTGGATACTATACTCCAAGCAGTCTCCATGGGAACTCTTCAAACCTATCTGACAGCTTGGAGAAGCTTCAGAACTTTCCATCATTTACACCATATCCCTTTAGCCAACTTCTCTTTACTTACCATAACATCATTCATATCGTACCTGCATAAAGTCAAACACCTTCGAATCAGCACAATTAAAGGGTATATTAGCGGAATCCAATTTTTTCACAAACTAATGTTAGGCTCACCCTCAACTGCTATCACTAATCCCCAGACCGCCATGCTCTTAAAAGGTATTGAAAAAACCCAACCCAAGAGTCCAGATCCCAGGTTACCCATAACCATAGAAATCCTTTCAAAATGTCTAGCCACTCTTCGCAATGGCTACTCCTCAGTACATACTGCCCGAACCCTAGACGCCATGTTCGTGCTAGCCTTTTTTGGTTTCCTCCGCTGTTCAGAATTCACTGCTTCAGCCACCTTTGACCCAAACCTACACCCAACCATCTCTGATCTAGCCATAATAGATGACGAAACCATCTCATTTTTTATCAAACACAGCAAGACGGACCAAATGAGAAAAGGACACCTCATATACATTTTCAAAATTCAAACTCCCATCCAACCATACCAAGTTCTCAAAGCTTACACTTCCTACCATTGCCACCAGATTAAATCCTCTTCCGACCCACTTTTTGGGGATGAATACAACCGCCCAGTAACCCGCTTTTGGTTTCAGAAACACCTAAAACAAGTTTTGCTAACATCTGGCTTCCCCCCCATGAATTTTCAAGTCATTCCTTCCGCATTGGAGCAGCCACAACAGCTGCAAAAAACGGACTCCCAGACTCCCAGATACAAACCCTAGGCCGCTGGTCTTCGGAAGCTTTCAAAAATTACATCAGGGCAGATCATGCTTCCATCAAAGAAGCCCACCAAACACTCGCGGCCCAGCGAACGGACACAAGATCACACCGTCACACATAAACCCATCATCACCCTCGATCCACTTTCCTGCCTCCGCAGAAGCCAGTACCGACAACTCAAGCCGACACCCCCACCAAAATCTTACACAGCCCTACCGCAACAGATTCATTTTCAAATAACAACAACTGTCGCAGCGCGACCGCTCTTGCAGAAGCCCAAGCTTTTATTTCACTCTCTGCCACAGCAGATGCCTTTTTCAAGGCAGTATCGCAGCAGCGACCGCCCCCGCAGGGGCCAGTGCTTCTTTCTCGCTCTGCCGCAGCAGTCGACTTCCGAAGCCAGTATCGCAGCCGCGACCGCCCCCGCAGGGGCCCGTGCTTCTTTCACATGCTCTGCCAATAAAACCTTCCCTTTCCAACTCAGGCCAGTATTGCAGCAGCGACCGCCCCCGCAGGGGCCCGTGCCTTTTCCTCGATCTGCCGCAGCAGATTATTTCAACCTCGAAGCCCGTATCGCAGTGCGACCGCCCCCGCAGGGGCCAGTGCTTCCTTCACATTTTCTGCCCAGCAGAATTTATGCATCTATCGCTGCCTAAGCAGTACTGCTCCCTCTGGAGTTTCTTCTTCCCCAACTACCTCATGTCTGGCTCCTCTAGAGCTCAGCCCATCTCAGGGCACAAACTGCTTCCTTCGCTCCCCTGGGGCCTCATTTATCAACAGTGTGTAGAAAATGTTCTATATTTGTACTTACGAATGAAATTTAGAATGTGCCTAAGTACAAAAAAATCGGGATTTATCAAACGTGTGCACGGGGTTCGTACGCACATCAGTAAGTAATCCTTGATGATAAATCCCACTTGTTCTTAAGCACCATGCTCGTGCACGTTCATGGTCATTTGCATTCCGAAACGCCTCCAATGAACCATATATGGTGACAACACCTCCCGTTATAAGTCACGTGGTTGTGCTTTTTCCCTCATCGCAATAATGGCAAAGAGAGCGAAAAAGAGGAACTTTACAGACACAGAAATTGAGTTACTGGTGGATGAGGTTAATAACACATCTGTTTGGTTCACTTAGTACGGGAGGAATGACTAACAAAAGAAAACAAATCTGCATGGGAACATGTCACCAGTGAGTTTAATTCCGTTGGGTATGAGAACACTTCTAGAAATAAAAAAGTGGTTTGACATTAAATTATCAGCCAAAAAAAAAAAAAAACCGCGTCACAGCACACCGACGTGAAATCTATAGGAGGACAGACAATGACAGAACTGGACAGCGGCATAACCAGCATCATCGGCGCGATCTCTGAAAACGCGCTCCCTGCGGAATGGATGATTTGCCAAGTCTTCCAATAATGCAAGATAAGCCAGTGTGTCAAGCATTTGACGGAGCTTTCTAATATAGGGTTAGACACTAATTTCATTAATTAACTTCAACACTGATTTGCAGTTACTTTATTAACAGTAATAATTTTTAACACCTTGGGGTGGATAATAAATAGACTTATTACACGGCTCTCTGGAATGCTTGATTCTGATTGGTCAGTTGAGACATTTGCAGGTTCGTTCTTTTCAAATAATAACCGCTCCAAATTAATAACGCATAGCCGGAGTACTTGTACGAGTAAAATCGCTCCGCGCCAATAAAGATCAATAAGATCTTTATCTGTTTGGCGCCATCTTGTGACAAACACTGGACAACCACAACAAGACACAGACAGCTTACTGAGACTGAACTTGACAAAATAGAGCATGACAGCTACGAAGCCAACACACACAAAAATACAGAATGGGCATTAAAACTTCTCAAAGACTGGCTAAAAGAGAAAAAATGGAGACAGACAAGTATGAAGCAGAGGATCTTAATAAGGTATTACGATCATTTTATGCATCTGTGCAAAGTTTCGCGGAAGGATAAAAATGTTAATTTAAAACAAATATGCCAATAAAATGTTTCAAATTCATATTCATGTCCAGTTTTTTTTCTTATGTGACAAGTAGCCGTGTAATAAGCGGGATAATGTAGAGGCAGCCGGTAGTTATTGGGAAATAAGCCCCTTCAGTGTGATACAAGACCCTCCGCTTCGCGTCGGGTCCTGATCACACTGTCGGGGCTTATTTCCCAATAACTACCGGCTGCCTCTACATTATCCCTTACAAAGTGTTCTTTTAACACTGGGGATGGACGCTTCTGTGTAGTATCGCTATTCTACCACTAGATGCTCTGCGTACGCATACTCCGAGGTGTGCGTATATTTACACACATTTCTACGTATAAGTGCAATTTGATAAATTCCACACTTTGCGTAAAACTGTTCCTACGCACACTTTACGCACACTTCTGTGCGTACGAACGCTTGATAAATGAGGCCCCTGGAGTCCTACCTTGCTCCTTACAGCACTACCTCACCTACTACCTTTAAAACTCCCCGCTCTTCTTCAGAGCACAATTTTCTCCTATCCCTACATATTGGCAGCAGCAGAATTTGCTCCCCCGGAGCCCCCTATATTCTTCAAACTACAGCCTTTGGGTCCAGGCCTCTGCCCCACCTCATACTGTCCTTCTCAACCTCTTCACAGCACTTCTCAACAGTGCCCGCTCTCCAGAGCTGCCTTTTTCAATTCTACCCTCTACTTCAGCATATTTCCCAATGAGGGCCAGCACCTCGCCTTCTCAAGCCAGCCTTCTTTGGGGAATTGTTGTTCAGGCGGCTTTCCTGCACCACCTGCTCTTTTTGGGGATAACCCGGGTCAGGGCACGCCCCAGGCCCGGGGCTCCTTCCCCGGTCAAGGGACGAACGTTCCGAACTCGGGGGGTATTTCCCGAGCTCGGAACCTTCGCCCCGGGACAGCACGCCACTCACGCATATTAGCAGTCCCACTTTATTGTCAGTGAGGCGAACTCGTAAAATGATGTTTTATTTAAACAAGGTTTGGGAGGAGCTGATCAGTCAATGAACACGGCTGGCTCTCGATCATTAATCAATGAACACGGCTGGGTCTAAATCACTAATCAAGGAACACGGCTGGCTCTCGATCATTAAGCAATGAACACAGCTGTTTATCAATCACTAACTTAGTAGCAGCTCTATAAATAATCAAGACTCCTTACCCTCATTCTCTGGAATTATCGCAAACCCACCTCCACCCCTTCGCCTCACTACGTACATTTAGCTCAGCACCGGGGATAACCCGGGTCAGGGCACGCCCCAGGCCCGGGGCTCCTTCCCCGGTCAAGGGACGAACGTTCCGAACTCGGGGGGTATTTCCCGAGCTCGGAACCTTCGCCCCGGGACAGCACGCCACTCACGCATATTAGCAGTCCCACTTTATTGTCAGTGAGGCGAACTCGTAAAATAGGGGGGAGGGGGGCATCTCACAGCCGTCACCATGGTAAACCGGGCCGGAACCACAATCGCCGTCCCCGCACAACAGAGCCACACCGTGAGGCACGTCAGATGACAAAGAGATTCAATTACCTTCCTTTCCAAGTATCAACAAGGACGTGTTTCCGACCGTTCACAAATGGCGGATGGCGAAGTATGATTGTATTACTCAGATCAATCAAGCTCCCTGCGAGGGGTCCTGCAGTGTACCTCAGTCGCCCTCGCGCTACAGTGGTATCGTGAAAAGAACATCTCCAGATCGGATGATCTGGGTATATATTATTGCTTGTGTCTATCGAAAAAAGAATCACAATCTCGATTCATAACCTGTATTCAGATGCTGCATTCACGTGTTTACATTAAAACAATCCAGATGTTATGTGGTCAAACTTGCTTAAACTCACACAGTGTAAAACCAAACCCTATTAATTCACCAATCAGACCCGATCGTTTCTCTCCTCTCTTCTCCTCATTTGCGACGTTTGGCTGTCACTCGCGTAATGCGAAACAAAGCGGCAAACATATATACGTCGGTTTACTTGGTGGATTTGGAGCGGCAATTTTCACAGAAATGAGAGGAAAAACGAACGCCATTGCAGAAAATCATGGTGGCGACTGAGAGAGGGACGATGCAACAATATTGGTTCCGAAAAAAGGCAAGGAAATAAGTTACCTCTGAACGTTTCTCAATCGGAAGGTTGCAGAGGTCATCGAGCCTGGTTTAACCCAACTGAGCATTACATTCGGAAGTCATAAACATATTACAACAATATGTATCATCGTTTGTTTCAAAAGTTTCGTGTTTTTAAAGTTTTAAGGTTGACCAGTTTGGTTAAAATAAATAGCACCTGTACTTTTTTGTACAATTACTTTTATTTATTAGTGTCAACCTTCTATTGTTTGTTTAACAGATAACAAAGTGACTCATCTACAGGGGTCTAAAATTAGGAAAAGAGACCTTTAAGACACTTTATTATAACTAAAGGTCCTGTGTAGCACATTTTAACAGATATTTGTATTAAAAAAATACTCTGGTAAAAGTAGAAGTACTGATTTAACTTCTTTACTCAAGTAAAAGTACCAAAGTACAGGCTTGGAAATTTACTTAAAGGGATAGTTCACCCAAAAATGACAATTCTGTCATCACTTACTCCCCCTCATGTTGTTACAAACCTGTATAAATGTATTTGTTCTGATGAACACAAAGGAAGATATTTTGAGAAACGTTTGTAACCAAACCGTTCGTGGACCCCCTTCAATCCATAGTAGGAAAAAAAGAATACTATGGAAGTAAATGGGGTCAATGAACAGATGTTTTCCTGAGTGTTCATCTGAACAACAAAATTTATACAGGTTTGTAACAACATTAGAGTTAGTAAATAATGACATAATTTTCATATTTGGGTGAACTATCATTTTAAAGTATAAAAGTAAAAGTAGCCATGCGAATGATAACCATTTTTATGCAAAGCTAACGTTACCTGGATCACACAAATGCTAGAGTGCAAGCTGAGGAACCTAAGTGGATATGAAAAAAAACTTTGTAAGATTTATTCGTTCTTTATAAGCCATTGCTTCTTTTGACATGAACATATGCATGTGGCACATTTAGCTGTTAAAGTTGGGTAAAAATGTAAAACAAAAATAAGTTAAAACATATTTTTTGTCAAGGTTGTTGTTATAGAGAAAGGTGGTGATGGCGCAGTGGACAAGACACTTGCTTTTAATTCCCACTGTTACACATCCACCAAATAAGTTGTTATGTGTCATAGTGTACAAAAAAGTTGCATGTTGCACATCTAGCTGTAAAATAAATTAAAATGTGTTTTTTGTTCAAAGAAATTGTTATGGGTCCTGCTTTACTATCCGTATAGATCCGACACCAGTTTGATTGGCGTGTGTGTGTGGGGGGGTCTTATTATATTTTCCTGCTTTTTTGTCCTTAGCCAATCACATGCCTGATAAACACACACACATACAGTATAGCCTCGTCTTAGAACAAAACATTTTGATATGCAAGATTTGCAGTTGGCATTAAATTATTAGACTTACCCGAAGAGGAATGGCTGCTATTATCATCACCTGTGTCCACCAACACACTGGCAGGGCTGGGATTCTCTTCAGTTTGTTCGGGTGCGAGGTCAACACTAGCTGCTGCTGTTGACGCGCTTGGCTCTGCGTCTCTTAGGTTGTCAAACACAGAGCATTGTTCGGCTTTTAAGTATACTCCATGTCTCGTCAGATGTTTCATCAAATTCGATGTGTTACCTCCCTTGCATGCTATTCTTTTAAGGCATTTGTTGCAAGTTGCAGAGTCTCCTTGACACGTGAAATGCAGCCAAACCTTGGAGCGTTTTGACTTCGGCATCTTTATTAATCCTCGCGAGTCGCAACAACGTGGGCTGAGTAGCGGCAATGACGTCACGCAAGTTGACGCCGGAACACCAGGTGGCGGTAAAGAAAAGTCAGGAACCGAAATCAGGCACCGAATTTTTCATTCGTATTCAATCTGGTTACTACCGTTTACGTTAGAACCGGTTCCCTATTGGCACAGAGTTTCGGTACCCAACCTTAATAAAGACATTAGAGTCTCATGCAAAGTCGTCCAAGCACGCAAACGCTCTCAGTGGACAAAAACAAACTCCTTCCATCGCCTGCGCGTTACAACCAACTAATGTTAGACAGCTAGCTGCTATTGTGCCTGAAGCGGCAGCAGGAGCTAATGTTACCCTCAATTTCCACCGACTGCGGAATGGCTGCGGATCCGTTGCGGAACGGCGGCGGAGTCAATCGGTTTCCATTCAAGTCAATGTGTGTATTTCCACTGACTGCGCTCCGAATCCGTCACAGCTCCGGCCATCCGCAGCCCTCCGGCACAAATACGCAGAGCTTCTATTTTTGACGGATGCCGGACAGCTCCGCAGGGCGGAGCCATGACTTTATCGCGTGATCATACCTGAATACGCGAGAACTCGTGTTTTTTTTTTATTAAATATTTGCAATACAAACATTACAAACACACACAAATAAAGTCATTAATACAGAAACAACAAATAATAGACAAGAACAGAGCCAGTGGGAGTTTCAAATAAATACATTAAAGATAGAGCATAAATAAATGTTTTAGCAGCCGCCTTATTTATTGAATTTTGGATGGATATGATGTACTGCTCTGTCTACGTGAGTTCTCGTGTTGTGATCTGGGCTGGTTTGTAAAAACGTCATAATTCAACGGAATGGGCAGAGACAGAACTAGGTATCGCGCGATCTTCACGTGAATTTGCGAGACCTCATGGGTCCTCGTCACTTCAGCACGCAGCCGCTCTGCAACAAATACGGATCTGGTGGGTATTGACGGACGGCGGAGTGCGGAGCCGTAACGCAGCGGAGCTGATCTGCAGCCGCTCCGCAGTCGGTGGAAATCCGGGGTTAGCCAGCTTGCTGCTAGCGTTGCAGACCCTCCAGTTACGACTGCAACTAAAGTGGATCTGCGAACAGCTTTTGGGTCCACACCAACAATGAAAGCCGAGGTGTTGTGGACCCTTAACACAATCGTACACTAGTCCTACAATGGAAATAAGGGTATCTCAGAGCTTTTCAGGTGCATGTTCCCTGACTCCGACATCGCTAAACGTTTACTTGCGGTCCCGACAAAACAGCTTAGATAGCCAAGTTTGGTTTAGCTGTTCACATCAAAAAAGAACTGGTGTCCAAAGTCAACAAATCGCTGTTTGTTCTAATGTTTGATGAGAGTCTCGAAAAACAAACAGCTGGATGTGCACATCCGCTTCTAGAATGAGGGACAGGTTCAGTCCAGATACCTGGGGTCTCAGTTTATGGGACATTCCACAGCACAAGACCTGCTGTCCCATCTCAAAGTAAGGATAATCATTTTTTACTTTAAAAGCTCATCAATTCCCTGCTGAAAAAACAGCATCAAACCAGCATGGGAATTATGCTGGTTTAGCTGGTGGTCACCAGCCTACCAGCACCAAAACACAAAATATGCTGGTCTTGCTGATATGACCATCATGGGATGCTGGTGCTAATGCTGGTTTAGCTGGTGCAAATGCTGGTTTGGTGCTGGTTTAGCTGGTGCTAATGCTGATGCTGGTTTAGCTGGTGTTCACTAGCAAACCAGCACCAAAACACAATATATGCTGGTCTTGTTGGTATGCTGTTTTGTCAGCAGGGTTAATATTGATAGACTCAACTTGTGACTCAATATACTCTTCTGTAACTGCAATATTACATCAGTTCAATTCAGTTTAATTTATTTATATAGCACGTTTAAAAACAACCATGGTTGACCAAAGTGCTTAACAATGTCATTCACACATAAGACAAATACAGTAAAAACATCAAAATATAAAAACATCATTAATGTCTCTGCTTAGCACGAAACAAACGCCAAAGAATACAGGTGTGTCTTAAGTAATGACTTAAAAATTCCACCAGTCTCAGCAGTTCTTATGTGTACAGGTAAACTATTTCACAAATTAGGAGCCACCACTGAAAAGGCTCGGTCACCTTTATTTTTAAACCTGGTTCTTGGTACATCGAGGAGCAACTGATTGGACGACATCAGTGCTTTAACAGGAGTGTGGACATGTAAAAGCTTTGATAAATAAACAGGTGCCAACCTATTTAAAATCTTAAAGGAACAGTCTACCCTTTTGCCATATTAAACTATGTTATTACCTCAACTTAGACGAATGAATACATATTTATCTTTTTTCAATGCGTACACTGTACAGTGTGTCGTGAATGTGTAAGCATTTAGCCTAGACCCATTCATTCCTATGGTACCAAACAGGGAAGCCACCAAATACTTCAGTGTTTTCCCTATTTAAAGACTGTTACATGAGGAGTTATACCAGTAAGTATGGTGCCACAAAATAAAACTTTTTTTTGTACCATAGGAATGAATGGGGCTAGGCTAAATGCTATGAAAAAATTAGTCTAGGTTGAGGTAATAAAATAGTTTAATATGGCAAAAGGGTAGACTATTCCTTTAAAAACAAACAATAAAATCTTAAAATCAATCCTGCAGTGGACGGGAAGCCAATGTAGTGAAGCTAAGACAGGGGTTATGTGCTCATACTTTTTAGTCCCAGTTAAAAGCTGCGCTGCTGCATTCTGGACTAACTGCAAGCGTTGGAGAGATGACTGATCAAAACCAACATACAAAGAGTTACAGTAGTCTAGTCTAGATGTTATAAGAGCATGAATTACACTTTCAAACTTCTTGCGCGGCAGATAGGGCTTTACTTTAGACAACAGTCTTAATTGAAAAAAACTGGCTTTTAAAACAGAACTAATCTGTTTATCAAACTTAAAAGCACTGTCAAAAATTACACCAAGATTCCTGCTAAATGGACGAATATACAAACCTAAATCACCAAGTGCATCTACACAGTCACTTAAATCTCCAGGACGACCAAACACAACAATCTCAGTCTTATTTTCATTTAATAAAGAAAGTTCTGATCCAGCCAATTTTTTTAATCTCTTATGCAATGTAATAGTGACTTAGATGACATTTTGTCATTTGTTTTAAGAGGTAAGTAAAATTGTATATCATCCACATAGCAGAGGAAAGTGATATTGTGCTTCCTAAAAATATTCCCCAAAAGCAGCATATACAAAGAAAACAACATAGGACCCAGTTCTGAGCCCTGAGGAACACCACAGGAAAGAGAGGCAACAGATGATGAAAACATACCAAGGTGAACAGAAAAACTTCTGTCTGTCAGATAAAATTGAAACCATTTAAGGCCTATAACCTTAATACCAACACACTGTTCAAGTCTAGATAAAAGAATAGAGTGGTTGACCATATCAAAGGCCGTAGTCAAATCCAAAAGGACTAAAACAGCAGAGTCCATAGTTAAAAAAAAGATCATTAGAAACTCTTAAAAGAGCAGTTTCTGTACTGTGACGTTCAACGATTTTCATAAATATTAAATTAATCTAAAAATGATTTAAGTTGATTAAAAACAACTCTCTCCAAGATTTTCGATAAAAATGGGAGTTTAGATATAGGTCTAAAATTAAGACAAAATTGAAGGATTCAAGTTATTCTTTTTTAGTAATGGTTGCACCACAGCATGTTTAAAAACCGATGGTACACACCCTGAGCTAAGAGATGTATTAACCAAAGATACAATGCTTGGCCCAAGTGTGTCAAAGACATCTTTAGCCAAGCGTGCAGGAATACTGTCAAGGGGGCAGTTTGCTGGACGTAGCTGTTTAACTATGTCAGAGAGAGATGAAAATGTAACTGGCTCAAACTGCTCAAAGACAGTTGGGCAAAAAGAAAAATCATAAGAGTTACTAAAAACCGAATTTGATGGAACACTGAGACCAGCAATTTTATCCACAAAATATTTCAAAAAGTTTTCACATAGTATTACAGACGGCACATTACAATCTGAACTACGTGGATTAACAAGAGAGTTAAAAATACTAAAAAGAACCTGAGGATGCTGGCAGTTACTGTCTACTAAGTTAGAATTTTTTTTAGTTTTAACAGATTTCACTGCTCTCTGGTATGTATATAATGTGTCCTGCATTATTTCAAACGAGATTTATAGCTTATCTTTTTTCCACTTTCTCTCAGCTACTCTATAGTCATGTCTGAGAGAGTGGGTAGTGTCATTTAACCAGGGTTCTGACAGAACTTTAGAACATTTTGTCCTCAACAGAGCAAGAGAGTCCAGGCTCGGACTGGTAATCTGTACAACGGGGCAAATGCCCGGTGGGCCGGTTGACATGTGGGCCGGTGGCCTCCGAGATTAATTTTTTTCATGCCAAAATGTTTAAGTTATTTATTTTCGGCCCGTCATGTATAAATGCAGTTGCATTTGGCTTTGGGGGCGGGTGATAGGAAAATATTTTCGGCTTCTTCATGACAGGTTCAGTGTGTGTTACTATCGCGCACCCATGCCCCACCCCTCAAATGGATTTGTCCAAGCAGCCGCTTGGTTTATGGGGAAATATACAGTGATGATAGCGCATCATTTAGCCTTGCACTTAAGAAAAATCATTATGGACAACAGAGGCTCCAAAAAGAAGAAAGGGGGAGCGGAGAAGATCCGCCAGAAAAAGTCGCCCAGGTATATTAACAACCGCCCAAATATATCTGGCATAACTTTTTTTTGTTCTTCCGTGATAATGACACTATTTGAAAATGACATTTGAGTGCGAGCACGTGTCTCTTCCAACGAGTTCGGTATGTGTTCGCGTGCTCTCTGTTTCTCTATGAATTGGGTGTGAGCCGAGGCAAGCTCAGTGTCACGTTGTGTCCATGTTTCTGAACTTGAGCAGAGTTGTATGCATTAGAGGTCTTCACAGAGGAGCCGTACAGTTCCGGGTCTATGTTTTAAAGGGGCAGTTGGGTCTCGGTCGGTCCCAGTTTAATTATGCTACTTCGGGTCCTGGGTCTGATCGACCAGTCGGCGCTAATGCGTTAAAGCTCTGGTTTCTATGGCTATAGGCTATAACAACTGGCTCTTGTTTTGAAAGTCACAATGCACTTTCTTTCTTATATTTTTATAAATATTATTAATTAACCATCTTTGCTTTCTGAGCAAACATTTTAGATATAAGAGATGGTAATCTTTTAATCTGCAAGAGAGAAATAGAAAGAGAGGCACTTTTACTGCTTCTGCTCTATCTAATATAAAGTGAAGAAAGCTACATAAACCATTATAACACCGGTCACATTTATAATCTATAGACCTATTTATAATCTATAGACCTGCACTGTCATTAATATACTTTACATATTATTGTATTCAATAGAGTTTGATAAAAGGGTTCATCTACACAAGTATTGCTTCATATAACAGTGCAAAAACAGTAAAGTGTTTTTGTGGTGCTTCGACAAACAGTGTCAGCTTTGTTCATGGCAAAGAGAGTTTGAGGTGGTTGAATTTTAATTATACTGTGAAATTAATATAAATGTTTTTGATTTTGGTATCGGTGGGCTTGTGTGTGGAGTGGGGGGGGGGGTCGTCGGTCCAGTGGTGGGCCGTTCCACGAGGAAATTGCCAGGGCCGAATTTTGTTCCCAGTCCGACCCTGAGAGAGTCTAAAATCTCAGTGCAGGTAGTGCAAATAAGACCATGAATTTTTCTACACTGAGATCACAGTCATCAAGATTATAAAGCAATGAGTCTTTAAAAACTGGGAAGCAGTTAAAGTGTTACTTGCCCGCACACTACGTGCAGAAGCACAGTTAGAAATCTCCAGATTAGGAACAACCACAGTAAATAAAACAGGCAGGTGATTTGAAATACATGTGTCACATATTTCACTGATAGGTATACATAAACCATACAACAACACAAGGTCCAAAGTATGCCCTTTTTCGTGGGCCGGGCCCAGTGTTGTAATGTAACGAAGTAAAAATACTTCGTTACTGTACTTAAGTAGAAATTTCACGTATCTGTACTTTACTTCGCTATTTAAATTTATGTCAACTTTCACTTTTACTCCACTACATTTTCTAGATAGAATGTATAATTTTACTCCGATATGTTTCCACTAAGCATATTCGTTACTCGTTACTACAAAATAAAATCAGAAGAAATGTGTGCAACATCCATAAGGGAGTTTTTGGCTAATAAGTGCTTCTAGATTGCATTACGCACGCTCCGCACACTCTATTTCACGCACACTCTATTGTAGCGTAGTGTTGCCAAAGGATGCATTTCAAAAGCGAGGGTTAGGCAGTGGACTGAGACGTTGGTTGCAATTCGCCACCTCACCACTAGATGCCGCTAAAATTTACACACTGCACCTTTAAATTAAATGAATCAATTAGGCTGAGAAAATCTTTAACCAAAGGCTTGGATTCACAGCACACATGTTAAATCACCAATAATTAAAAACCGATCATATTTCAATGCAGTCCCCTCAACGAATTCTGCAAACTCCTGAATAAAATACTTATTGCACTTTGGAGGTCGATAAACCACTGCACATAACACAGTCGTGGAAAAATTTGTCTCAAAAAGCTGTAATTCAAAACCGTTGCAAGCGTCAACCTGAAAAACTGATTTGAATACAGAAGCCAGTCCTCCACCTTTACCGGTAATCCGAGGAGAGCTTAAAAAGTCACAGCACGGACGAAGAAGTTCAGAGAAAGGAGTTAACTCACCAGTATTAAGCCAGGTTTCTGTCAAAAACATGAAATCCAGCTCACATGAAGTGAAAAAATCATTCAGCAAAAAGGTCTTATTAGCTAGAGATCTAGAATCAATTAGAGCCAAACGAAGAGTGGAATCCTCATTGGCCAAATGCGCCGCACGTTTCATCGGGCGAAGAATCCACCCCACCTCTGCGTACCCGAACCAGCACAGAAGGAGAAGACACAGCCGACAAGTCGACCTCGGAAGTCAGCGTGGGGAAGACAGGACAGAGCCACCTGCCTCTCATCTTCAGCGATCGCCAGACGTCAGGAATGCAACATCCATCACGAGGTGACGTCCCCAGGTAAGCCGTTAATCTGACCAAGACACCGCTTCGCTTACCCCGTCGTCTCCAACGCTTCTTGCGCGGAATAACGCATAATGATTGGCGTAAAAATGCCGGTATATCTGCCAGGAAGGGTGGATGGCCTGTAGTTTGATGGTTTCCCAACACATCCAGTCCTCTTATCTTGAGTAATCAAATGCAACCCTTTTTTTCAGGAATGTATGGACAGACTGAACCTCAGGGACTTGGTGTCCATCTCAATGGGTGGGCCAAATGTGAATTAGAAACTCTTCGACCTTTTCCAGAAAGATCACACTGAGCAGTATGGAGGTGAGCAGTTTAGAATGCTATTACTGTTTGTAGGTGAGTGTGAATGTGATCCATTAATAATAATAATAATGCATTTTATTTGTATTGCACTTTACATTAAATCTCCTAGTGCTACAGAGCAAATATTACTGTTTGTGGGTGAGTGTGAATGTGATCAATTAATAAATATAATAATGCATTTTATTTGTAGTGCACTGTATATTGAAAAAACAATTCGTTTGAGTCAGGTAAAAGCGTCTGTGGCAAGATGGTCACTTTCATATGTCGCTATCGTAACATTTCAATTATGGAAAACCGAAAGTACTGGTCTGCTGAACACACCAGAGCTCTTTTAACTATATGGGCAGAAGATAATGTGCAACGGCAGTTTGACGAAGTATGCAGAAACAAGGATGTAATGAAATAAATCGTCACCGAACAAAATTTTTAACATTTTGCTCACTATAGTCCCCAGGAGGGGGTGGGGCATCGTGCTATGCAAATTTCTCAAATGTCCTTATTTCAATATCAGATCATGACGAAGCTGTGTTTCCTTTATTCTCCTGAGCTCCCTCTAAAGGATAGTGACGTGTGCTGCAGCCGATTTATTATTGGCTGGAAGAGAAAAGCTCAGTGTTTTTGATTGGTTGGCTTGGTGACTTTTGGTGATTGGTAGGCCAATGAAAAGTACATATCTTTAAAAGAAACTCTACTTATTTCCTAAATATTTTAGAAAAATGAATTCCAAATTACATGATTTCAATCGCTAATTGATGTGGGTTGTATGCTTTTTGTATTACATTATATTATATTTTTATTAGCATTAATTCAAGTGGAGTACATTAATCGAGCTCGCGTTCTGTGTTACCAACCGGGGCGGGGCCACTAATGCTCCTCCAGACGTTCCACCTCGAGGAGGTCCCCAAAAGCACCCCAATGACCAAGCAACGAAACCAGATAAGTCAAATTAAAACAAGCTTTATTTAAGTTAATTAAAATCAGTGTGGGGAGGGGAAAGGGAAATTTAAAATAACGTCAGTTGTGTTCCTTCTTTCTTGCGGGGGAGGAGAGGGCCAGGGGAGAAAGGGAGAGAACAACCACAGAGCGAGGGAAGAGGACGGAGCTCCTTCGTCCTATGGTAAGTATCCGTTCTTCCTAGGTTCTATTCCTCAGTTCTCCTCTTGTTTATAGTGGAACACGTGGCGCCCTCCTCTTCCTCTGCCCTTTTAACATACTATCTATGTATTTAAAATGTTCTATTCAGACGAAGCATTTAAACGTGACGCACATGCGCAGCCTTTGTTTCTCAATGCTTGTTAAATACTCGTGCCTGGCTCCTCATCAAGACTTCACGCGTGCGTCTCCCACTACAGACGAAGCATTTAAACGTGACACACACGTGCAGCCTTTGTTTCTCAATGCTCGTTAAATACTCGTGCCTGGCTCCTCATCAAGACTTCACGCGTGCGTCTCCCACTACAGATGAAGCATTTAAACATGACGCATACAATGCATTTTAAATACTAATACCTTAAAGAATATAGATTTTAACCATTGTGATCTTTCCTAAATAACATGATTGTGAATGTCTAAATTGCTTTCGTTAACAGGAGCAATCGAACCAGGGCAACAAGGGCTCAAGTGATCTAGATGAGAGCGAGGGCTCAGTCTTTGTTCCTTCAGCCGAGGAGTCTACTGATGAGGATGATTTTAATTCAGAAAAGTCGGAAGTTGAAAAGACCAATCGAAATACAACAAAAAAAACAATAATTCATTCATCTAAAGAGGTCAAGAAGGCAAAGCTAAAAAGTCCAAAAAAGATTACTATCAAAACGTGTCAGCGGAATCCTTAAGGCAAACGTAAGTGGAACAAAAACAGTACTGTGTGTTCTGTGAAAAGGCACAAAGCTAGATTGCTAGACATCTTGAAAGAAGTCATTCCAATGAAACAAGTTGCTAAAGCCTTGAGTTTTCCCAAACATTCAAAGAAACTGCGAATACTTCTTGAACAGCTTCGGAACCAGGGTAATTATTATCATAACATAAAAGTCTTGGAAACCGGACGTGATGTGATCGTTACATGGCGACAACCAACTGCAGATGCAAACATTTCTGATTTCCTTCCCTGCCAAGATTGTCTTTTTTTTCATGAAAAAAAGACTTATGGAAGCACTCTAAGACATGTAGGGGACAGCAGGATGTGAAAAAAGCAAAAGGTGAGGGTAACACTTTATTTCGATAGTCCACTTTAGACATTTTACTAATTATAAGTAACTTTGCAACTACATATCAACTACCAATCTTTAGAGAATTAGTAGACTGTCTGCTTAATATCTACTAACACTTTATTGTGATGATATCTCAACAGACATTCAACTGACTATAAGTATCTTTTCAGGTGCATGTCAACTTATTCCACTAACCCAAACCTCTTCCCTAACCCCAACACTTACAGTCTACTAATACTCTAATGACAGTTAGTTGACGTATAGTTGCAAATTATTGAAAGGTAGTTGGCATGTAGTTGCAAAGTTATTTATAGTTAGTAAAATGTCTAAAGTGGACTATCAAAATAAAGTGTAACCAAGGTGAGCAAGTGAGATCAGCTGCAGCCTGTCTGATACAAACTCTAGCAAAGTCCTCTGGTGGTATTAGATCTCTCTTGCAAAGTATGAGACAAGATGAAATAGCCGAAACAATTATGAAAGACAGTTTGATTTGTCTCTATGGTGAATCACTTTATACAAAAGGTGGCCACGATAGATCACAGCATCAATACATCATTTAAAAAATGAGAGAGCTGGCCAGGTTTATGATTGAAGTCAAGTCAAAATCCAAGAAAGTAAGAAACCTCACAGAGCTCTGTAACCCTGAGAACTTTCTCCTCACCATCACAGCTTGTAAACAAGTGAGCAACTAACAACCAGATTTAAATACATTTAAAACCCCATCTCTTGCTCTGAAGATCGGATACTCCTTGAAGAAAGCTTGTCAGCTCAGTTTGGGACAAAGTTTAATGGCAGGGGACAGAGACTCTGAGAAGAAGATAAAAAACTTCATCAAGTTAATTGACAGTCATTGGCGTAACAACATTTCGAGTCAGGCCCTCAACACCTTGCAGCAGAGCAAATGGAACAAGGGTGACACCATCCCTCTTACTGAAGATTTTGTGGCTTTACAAAAGCATCTTAAAAGTGTGGAGCAGATCTCAAAAGAAAAACTCAATGAGAATATGCATGGCGCTGAATGGAAAATCTTGGCTGAGACTTTAATCTGTCAAATTATTCTTTTTAATAGGAGACGTGAAGGTGAGGCATCCAAATTGCTCCTTACATCATACGTGAGTCGAAGCGTGAAGCCTCCTAATGAAGATGTGGTCAAATCTCTGACTAAATTAGAATGAGAGTTGTGCAATGAGCTTACTCAATTGGAGATCCGAGGAAAAAGAGGCAAGAAAAGTGCCTGTCCTACTGACGGGGGACATGGTTGAATCCATGGACCTGCTGAATAAAAGCAGGAGCAAAGTGGGCATCGACGAAGCCAATCCTTACGTTTTTGCAAGACTGGGGGCTTTAACGCACATCCACGGATCAGACCGTTTGAGGAAATTTTCAAAAGCATGTGGTGCAAAAGACCCCAGGAGTCTTACGTCAACTTAACTAAGGAAACAAATTGCAACACTCAGTCAGGTCATGAATTTAAGGAACAATGAACTTGACCAATTAGCCAAATTCCTAGGTCATGGTATAAGAGTGCACCATGAGTTCTACAGACTGTCTGAAAATACAATTCAACTTGCAAAAGTAAGCAAGTTGCTTTTGTCCTTGGAGAAAGGTTCTGATTGCTATAATAGAAAATCTCTGGAGGAGATTACATTTAGTACAGAAAGTGAGTAAAATAGATTTGGATTTTCACACTACGCTGATTATATTAAATTTATTAGATCAGTGTGGTTGTTTTGTTTTGTTTTTTAAAGAGCCTGAAAATGACACATGCCCTGCTTCCATATGCCTGCAAGAGCATGAATGCCAAGCCATAGAAAAGGGTCAGTACCAAAGATATCTACTGCTTAGCTTAGAGGTGATAATGGAAAGGTTGCTAAAAGGAGCAATTGACAACCATAGTGTCATGGACTAAAACAAATTACTCAAGTCATATTCACCCAAAAATGAAAATTCTGTCATTTATTCACCCTCGAGTTGTCACAAACCCATTCACTTCCATAGTAGGACAAAATAATACTATGGAAGTAAATGGGGTCCACAAATTGTTTGGTTACAAACATTTCTCAAATAGCTTCCTTTGTGTTCATCAGAACAAAGAAATGTAAACAGGTTTGTAACAACATGAGAGTGAGTGAATTCTAACATAATTTTCATTTTTGGGTGAACTATCCCTTTAAATCACATGTCAATACTGTTTATTGAAATAAATGATGAAAAGAGTTTTTCTTTTTACTTAAAACAAGTCAAAATATCTGCCAGTGCAGTAAGAAAAATAAACTTAAGTTGATTGAATTAAGTTGAAACTGGAATTAAGTTTATTTTTCTTACTGCACTGGCAGATATTTTGACTTGTTTTAAGTAAATAAAAGCTCTTTATTTTCATCATTTATTTCAATAAACAAGACTTAATATCTTAAGCCATTGTTTAAAATTCTCTAAATTTCCCTTTGGGATTAATAAAGTAATCAAATCAAAAAAGTCAATGTATCTCAATTTAAGAATTTTCAGATATTATTATTAGAAAACAAGACAAAAGAAAACTAAGCAAGACATTCATTTTTTTGCAGTGCAGGGCTTGGTTCTCCCCCTTCAAGGTTTGGTTTTCATTCTGGAGTCTCTAGAAATCTACATTATAAAAAAAACAATAACTAAAGGCACTATTTTCAATACTGTTAAAACACTGCACATTAAAGGGACACTTCACCCATTTGCATAAAGCTTTGTATAGTTAGAACCCCAGTCTTGTTTTTGAATGGTCGTGCATCATTTCCTCATTTGCCGTTGAGACAGGAGAAATACAGATTTCAGTGTTGCACTTCCTTCTTTCAATGATGTAAAAATCATCATTTTGCATCATTGAAAGAAGGAAGTTCAATATCTTTGTTGAGGGGGTAAGACTACAAACACCCCTTTTCTCGGTCTAATATGGGTCATTTACATCTCATTTAGCTAAGCCATACCCCCTGTAAAGCCTTTTTGAGGTACAGATGTTCTAAACATCATATGTAGTATTTTATTACAGAAGTCCGAATGAACAACATGCAAAAATAAACAGGACTTTTACCTTTGTGAGGGATCACAAGTCGAATCAGTCTGTTTCAGATGTGTGAATCATCCAATGATTTTTGTCCACAAATGCGTATAATCCGTGAAATATAGATATATAGGCTATTGTTTACATCAGATTTTGCATGAACTTCTGGTAATACAATATAATATATATTCTGAGGACTATTTACATCGTAACATGTAAGGTATATCAGATTACACTCCGGTATTTGCGTTCCGTTAAACACATGAACCCGCCTTCAAATTTTGTATTTAAAATAGGGTCTCTGTGTAACTTATGAGTTTGACTTCATGCTGCGCTGCAAGACGTCAAAGTACCGCGAGAGCGAGACGAAATTAAACTACTCCGTAAGATTTCTTGAAGAGCTCTCGCGGTACTTTGACGTCATCCGACTGCGGCGCCCCATAAAGTCAGTGACGCGGCTGACGTACGATGCGGCTGACTGTTATTTGTTCCGCCCCAGCTTCTTTTATCTTTCTTTTGCTTTGTGCGCCCGAGATTAATTTACAGTCTGGGGAGATGCACACTATAAGTTTGAAAAAAATTTAATAAAACTAAGCAAACATGTCTGAGGAACAGTGCAGCCGCGTCACTACAGTCACGTGACTTCACGCTGGAGCAGGAAGAGAAGACAATGCTGAATAAAGTCGTAATTCTTGCTATTTTTGGACCAAACTGTATTTTCGATGCTTCACCACAATCTCACTGACCCACTGATGTCACATGGACTACTTTGATGATGTTTTTATTGCCTTTCTGGACATGGAAACCGTACATAGATTTTCAATGGAGGAAACAGAAAGCTCTCGGACTAAATCTAAAGTTAAAACATCTTAAACTGTGTTCCAAAGATGAATGGAGGTCTTCCGAGTTTAGAACGACATAAGGGTGAGTCATTAATGACATTATTTTCAGTTTTGGGCGAACTATCCTTATTCAGTAGTCACGCTGTTCCCTGTGGGGGCGGAGGCGAAAACACAAGCTTATACAGTATGTAAATATACACACAGACAATGACGCCCCCCGCTGCACGCTAGAATCTCTGGAAAAACAAGCCTATTTCAACCGCAACATGTACCCTTTTAAGTATACATAAACTGCTATCTCAAACATGGAGAGGCTTCTTCGTGATCTCAACTAACAGATTCTGCAATAAAACGAAATTCACAAATTTTGAAAAAAAAAACTTTGATTCTCATTTTCTCGAAACTTGTGCTGCCGACTTGTGCCCCTGGTTTCCGTGACGGGTCACATATTTTAAGATATATGTGAGATAAGGAAAAGTGTTTCTGGACCAGTGTTGTTTATCTTGCAAAATGGTCCATAAAAAGCTGTTTTCAGATGACAGTTTTCATTCTGTTTTTAACAATGTTTTAATGTGTGTGTTTCTGTTAGCGCGTATAAACGGTTTAAAAACACAGCACATAGCCAAAAGGGTCTTATTTACGCTATAAATGAATCGCGTTTACATCCAAACGCTGTATTTAGCTAGCCTGGCACGTATTTGAGGCCTCGTTTATGAATGCCCAGAGCCGTTTACTGGGCGCTACGAATGTCTATCAAATGCGTCTGTACGTAGCTAATAGCCAATCATTTAAATTATACCAGATGACGTATGTAGAGCGACAACAATTCAATTCCGTATTTTATGTCGTTTTTTATTTGCCACGAAAGCCCCGAATTCTGCACCCTTTTGTCTTGCCATATGACACCGTAAAAAACGCTGTTTTGGTTGCACAAAGCACGCGTTGTTTACGGCGTTTGCTGGGGGTATAATGAGCCCCTCCCATCGATTTCACAGCCAGTAGGTTTGAACCATTCTCACCCAATCAATGATGAACAGTCAGGCAAGAGCAATTCATCACTGATCATTCATGATGAAATAAGAGTTTACACATTACATGCATGCGCAGCAAGTCATAATTGGGCAGCAAATTATAGTTTTCCCTACTAACATGAAATGTATTATTAGTTTTGATGGAAAATACTGCATCTCTGTATCATGTTAAAATGGCTGTGGTAATAGAATACTAACCCCATTGTAGGTGTCCCAATTATTAAGTAAATACCTGCAAAATAATGAGATCTTTGAGTAAAAGGTTTTAAAACAAGAAATCCCACCTAGTGTAACAGAGGCCAGATGAACTGTTTGATGGCTCATCCTGAACTGTATGCTTGCTTATCTTGAACTGTCCTTGGTAGTCTGGGGCCTCATTTATAAAATGCTGCGAAAAAACCATCCTACATTTGATCTTATGAGTATTTAACAAAAATGCGTACGTGTGATTCATAAACCGAACGTACTCGCAGAAAACGCGCATACCTCTTTCAAATCCATAAATCGCAAATGAACTTGAACTTGTGCGCGCAGCCGAGCAGTTTAAGATCTCCGCCTTTAAACGATGCGTAATTAATGTCAGACATATAAAAGAGCGCTTGTCAATGTTTAAACCCAATTTCAAACAGCAAGAATGGCTTATATTTCCAAAAACCTGCATCAATCAGACAAGCAAAAGAGCGTACGTCTGTTCAGACCCTGACGTGGCGCTAAGCACTTTTCCACGTCAAAGACAGTTTTTATAAATATGGACTTTGACGTGGATTACTGCCTACGCACACTTTACGATCAAATCTGTGCGTACGCACGCTTTATAAATGAGGCCCCTGGTGTTAAGAGCGTTCGGCTCAAACATCGGAGCGCTGCAGTTGAAGTCTAGTATGGAGCAATCTTGCATTGGTGGTTTTGTTTATTTATCGGCATCACTAATTTTTTTAATGGGACTTTCAATAAGAAAGGAACGCCTGGAATTAGAGCTCTTTTAATATGTTTCGTATATTTAAGTGATATTTAAAAAATTATTTTTTATTTATCATATGTAAAAGTGAAAAGTGACAACAGTGCAAAGTGTATAAAAACAGACAAGAGAGCAGACGTTTCAGCCCATTCTTTCTTCAGTGCACATGAAGTGTGGACAATCCCTACAACTTATTAGACTTCACTAACTTTTTGTTCTATGCACCTGAGTAACTTTTGTCCATGTTGAGCACATTCTGTACTTGAAAAGTAAGTTAGGTAAATATAATAGGCAAAGCATATTTTCATATTATGTATATTTCAAACCCACCAAAATTACGGGAATGCTCACACATCCGCTGACTTTCTAGGACGAACGGCCCTAATGTTTCTAATAATTTGACAGAATTCGAGTCTGTTCCGTTTAGGCTTTACTATCCACCACCATGTGCTGTTTTAAGACAATTGTAAGATTTCTGTAATCAAATGCTTTTGTTCGTAGCTATTACTTAATTCTTATGCATCTCAATCTCGATACATAAAGCCATAAGCATGTGCAGAGCGAGAGAGAGTAATGAGAGTAATAATGTAATGAGACAGAACAAATATTGGTAGGCCATATATTTATTTGTATATCAATTATCTGCGGAAATATATAAAGAACCCATTTGAACTATATCAACATGTATTTAATGTATTTACAAATGGCTATTCTTTGCAAATTCTTAAAACTGAGACCACTTTTAGTAATAATCCGCAGCGCTGATCGATTCAAATTCAGCTCAGGTCTGAGTGGCATGTGTTTTACTTGTCGAATTTGACAAATAGGCTAAATGATCAATAAAATAATGTGTGTATCCCCTTTGTTTAGCAGTAATAATTGATGGTTCAGTATAAAACTAATAAACTTTACGTTAACCTCCTGAGACCCAAGCCTTGCTTTTTTTTTCAGATTTCTTCCAGCTATTTTGGGATTAGGAAGAACTAATAAATAGCCTATAATAGCCAAATATTTTTCTTTGAAAATGAAGCAATGTTAATTGTCCACGTTTGTGTACAACAGGTTAGTTACACAGAATTAAGTATTATGATGTAAACACCAAAGCAAATGCAGTCTGAGGAGGTTAAAGGGGGGGTTTAATGGTATTTCAAGCATTCTGACTTATTAACACAGTTATAGAGTTGTTTCCTCATGCTAAACGTAGGCAAAGTGTCAAAAATGCAGTTGGGCGTGTTTCAGAGTATTTCTGTGCCGAATGCACTTCGCCAGGGTTCGTACAAGTTTCGGCTAATTTTTTTCGATTACGGTTCTAACTGACGTTTCAGGGGTTTTCGATACGTATCACTTCTTTATATGGGCTTCCGCCGGAAAACTTCCCCTGGAAAACCCCGCCCAGCCGTCAGTCAGCGGGAGACGCTAGAGCTTGCTAACAGCTTATCACGCCACTCAGCTTTGTTTAATTTCAAAAGTCAACAATGGCACAACAAGAAGTGTGTTTTTGGATGTAAGGAGAAGACATCCAGCCTTATGGAAACAATGGATATAGTTTATTATCCGGATTAGCAGCGGAGTTTTGCGTGTGTGTGTTTGATGCGGTGGATTTTCATGACGAGTTACACGCGGCAAGTAAGACTTCTGTCTTATGTTGGAAATAGGCGCGTGTATATTATATAAATGACACGAACATGTAGTGAATCATAAGTTAAAACAGTGTTGTATAGTGTTGCATGACTCGTACTCGCTCCTCCCGTGTTATAACTCCTCCTTCTTCATTTTTTCGTACGTTATCGGAAAGATTCGGTAAAGCTAATCTTTCTTTTATAAATCTGATTAAACTAAAGACTCTTCAGAGATATAAAGGATGTCATACTACTCCATAGGTACTCCAGATTAATATCAGAAATGCAGAAACAGCGTGTGTTACGTGAGCTTTAAGTAAATACAACAAAATTTTGTATAGTTAAATAATATTCACAAAATCAGCTACATCTAGGCCTACTTAATATTTGTAATTATATCAAGGCCATTTTTTTAAGTGGACTTCACTAACCATGGCTGAATCCGAAATCGCATACTTACTGTGTAGGTACTGAATTTCACTGAGTACCTACTTAACGAGCGCTAACAGAGTACGTACATTATCGCATGATAGCGTTAAGTATGGATATCATCCGCCATGTTGACGTGATCTTGTGACCAGTGACGTAATTTCAAGGGCAAAAACGTTTACGCTATGATGGCCAGGTGATTTTTACTATCCCTATGCAAAAAACAAAATTTTACTACCCTTATTTTTTGCCAGCTTAGTGAGCTTTTTGTGTGATTACAACTTACAAGTTGCTTTTCGTGCACCACACGAAGTACAAGCAGAACTTTTCTCCCCAACGTTATTTCATAACAATTCATTGTTGTATTTCGCATAAAAGTATTTCTCAAAAGGTGCTTTGATAAAGGTATTATTTGTCATGTGTCATCTGCTTAACACTCAGGGATTCCTTATGCCCTATGCAGAGTCAGTGCTCTACAAATGCGAGATCTTCGAGCTTCTGCACGACATCTCCGTTGAGCAGAAATTATTAATGGGAGCATTGGCAAAGCAAGGACAAACAGCAGTTCACTCCATAAGGCTGTGGCGTGACTGATGCGATTACATCTAAGTGCACCTGTCCTTCATTTCCCTTTTTTATTGCTTGGAGCAGGGCAGGTGTGGTGCTTATTTTCAAGCCTGGAATTGTATGCATATACATACATGTGTGTGTGTGTGTGTGTGTGTGTGTGTGTGTGTGTGTGTGTGTGTGTATATATACATACACACACACACACATGTATGTATATGCATACAATTCCAGGCTTGAAAATAAGCACCACACCACGACTTGACAAATTTGGAGTATCTATGTCAAACCTGCTAGCGCCACCAACAGTCCAAAGTTGCACTTATGTTCTTGCTTATAACTTCTGATCCGTAAGCCCTAGAAACAAAATTCTTGTTTCCTCTGATTCCTTGGCTCAAGACGATTCGACTGGACCCTATGATGTCAGTTTCCGCCATTTTGAATTATTCATAAAACCTACTTTTGCGAACTCGTCCTAGAGCTTTTGCCTGATTTCCACGAAAATCGGTATGTAGCATCTACAGACCCTCATGGCAAAAAGTTATGGAATTCATGTCAATTCGTCCATCCGTCTCCGTAAACCGCGTCAACGAATTTTACATAGAGCGCAAAAAAACGGATTTGAGGCTGTGTCTTCGCCAAACTTAAGCCTATTGACACGACACTTGGTACTTGTGATGCCAGTCAGGAACTGAGAGTGCATGCCCAGTTTCGTCGCAGCGCCACCTAGTGGTAAGACGAATGATTTACACACCTATAACTTTGGCTGTGATTGACATATTTTCATGGGACTTGTTTCCTTGGAGTCCTGAATAGTTGCCGAGTCCAACGATACCAAACATGCCAGAATTGGCCTTATGGTTCACCTTGCGCAGCAAAATAGCGATTAAAAAACACGTGCGAATATCTTCGTGAACGTTATTCCGATCGACTCGAAAACACCATAGGAAGAACATTGCATTACCTTCTGAACAAAAAGTTCTGTTGGCGTTATATTAAAATTTTCATCAAAAATGGCCGAAAATTGCAAAAAAACGAAAAATTACCTTCTATTTTTGTGTTTTTTACACATAAATGGTTGTAACTTCGTAATGAAAAGGGATTTTTTCACCAGATTTGATACGCTAATGTATGAGCACATTCTGAGGCCACACAAAAAAAGTTGTATGCTTGCACCACTAGTTGGCCTTATATTTGAACAAAATCTGTGATATCAAGCCATCCCTAGGATCAAACAACTGTTTCTTCACTAAACTAAGTAAGTGTATAGTCATAAAACTAGCTAGATGTAACACAATCATGACCTAATGTTGCATGCACAATTTTGTCATTGCGCCACCTACTGGTTTTGAGACAGAATATGGCATTTTTTTTGCCTAAAACTACTGCAACAACACATCTAAAACCATGAATCATTATGGATTATTCCTTTCATGGCTTTGACTATAATCACTGGTGGTTACCAATTCACTCCCTAGCAACCAACGAGAATACCTTATCAACCGTTTTTGCAAAAGCTATATCTCTGCATCGGAACATCGTAGAGACACAGGGGTGGGCTCTTTTGACTAATTAAACATGGTTTACCTAGGTTCTTCAGTCTGCTTATCCATCTCAATTTTACATCCTTTTGGGCCCTTTTCGGCTTGACCCCGGTATTGCTGCTTGCAGCTATATTTACAATTACTTCCATTATACCCCAACCCTTACAGAAATTAGGTCAAATGCCGAGAAATACTTAACTTTTACATTGTTAAAAAAAATACACGCTGAAAAAAAGGAAGGGTTTATTGAAAAAGTGGAAGAAAAAAGAATGCATTATATTCCTAAATAAGCTTCCCATGCAAATGTAAGCAATTGAACCAATTTTTATCAGTACCTGCGTAACATATTTAAAAAAGGCCATGCAAAATTGAAGAACTACACTTTAGTAAAGCCAGCGTGTTACTTTTCCAGTGCAGTTAAAGACGCAATTTGTGCTGCACATACACTAAAAGAAAACTCAGATTACACATGACTGAACTAAGTTTTGGAACAATGATTTCACCTTTTTTTCCCCCAAAAATGGCTTAAAATGAAAATAATTTCAAATTAAGTTTATTTTATTTTAAGACAACCTTATTTAATCATGTGCAACAGATGTCCAGAAGTTTTTTCCAGTGTATAAACAAAAATGTTTGACAGGAATCAGGCAATGAAGCAACACATTAACTAATAACAATTACATTTAATTCAGAAACAGAGTACGATACAAATGACAACATTGCAAACCAAAACTGAAGAAACACAAATAACTATGATTATGATGAACTATGATTAAGATTAACTATGAAAAAAAAAATACACCCAAACATAGAACAACGCTTTTATAATGATTTATCATACTATTTTCCAAGCTGGACAATCCAACAAGCTACTGCCATTTAAACCACGCAGTGCCAATTCTGCGGCTTTACATGCAGGAAGGCACAGACCACCGTAGGCACCTTCGTCTGTCACTGCTGTCCATCAGGTCCCTCATTGCTGCAGTCAGATTGGACTCTGACCATGGATGGAAAACAGACATCGAGGTGCTTGTGTTCCTGTACTGGCTGGCCCATGCAGCATCCTTCAGGGTGGTGTCACAGGCTTTGGACATCGTGAGCAAGACCATTTTAGGTATTTTGAAGAGGTTTATTTACTTTCCAACTGGCCATGACCTGGAGGCAGTGAAAGCAGGATTTGCACAGCTGGCTGGGTCACCAGCTTTTAGCAGAGCTGTTGGTGCACTACATGGCTGTCATATCCGGATTAAACCTCCAGCACATAACCCCCACTGTTACTTCAACAGGAAACTGTTTCATTCTGTGCAACTCCAGGCCATCACTGATCACCAAGGGAAATTCCTTGATGTCTTTGTGGGATATCCTGGGTCTGTGCACGACTCCAGGGTGCTGAGGAACAGCCCTGTATATGCTCGCAGCCTCTATCCACCTGCTGGAAAGTGCATCCTTGGGGACGGTGGCTGTCCTTGCCTGACTGCACCCATCTACATAATCACCCCATAGCGAGAGCCTGTACAGAACCCTGTACAGGCTCGTTTCAACACCAAGCATTCTCATGCACGAAGCATCGTAGAGAGAGCCTTTGACATGCTGAAAGCACGCTGGCGCAGTTCTTTCTTCAAGGCCTTAGAGGTGAGACCTGCCTTCGTGCCGGAGGATGTTGCATGCTGCGCTGTGCTTCACAATCTTGCTTTGGTCAATGGGGACATCATTGAGCCAGCAGATGATGAAGATCATGATGACGGCCCCCCTCTGCCTCACAACTTTGCTGCAGGAGACCGTGTGCGGGACAATCTTGCTGCTGCTGTATCTGCTCCAAACATGTGTGTTCCTGCTCTCCATGAGCACGCCTACCTTTAAATAAATAAAGAAGTGTTTACAGATCATGTTTTCTGTATGTTTCTTTTTTGTACAACGGCATGGGGATTCTACAGTAGTTCCTGAGAAACACTGAATAAAGCTGCTTCTCTTAGAGCAGGTGAGCAATTCTGGTCCTGGAGGGCCACAGTCCTGCAGAGTTTAGCTCCAACCCTAATCAAGCACATCTGAAAAATCTAATTTAAGTTTTCGGTCCAACTTGCACATTAAGTTCACGGGTGCTTGATTTGGGTTGGACCTAAACTGTAGACTTTGGGCCTCAAGGACGGAAATTGCCGACCCCTGTCTTAGAGGCTGTACTACATTGTAAATGCATGCATACAAACAAGTTATACAATCTGTATTTGGGGAGCATGAAGGGTTGGTTCACACAAACAAATAAATGTAGTCATTACTTAGTGGCATCCATAATGTTATATCCCTGTCTTTGAACAGAAAAGGTAATTTTGCTTAATGTAGTTCTAAGGGGTTCTGTGCATGGAGTATTAGTCAATGGAGTCTGATCTGCAGAAGCTTTACCCAAATTTTTTAAATCACGCTTCACTGAGTAACAATTGCAGCTTAGGTACAGGACGACGCATAAAACACTTAATCAAAATTCATTTTCTGTTCCTGTAAAGATAGACAAGGGACAGGATCTTAAAAAGGTTCCTAAACAACAACAGCATTTATAGATTTCACTGAAACACGCCTATGATCAACATTTTCATGTGTAAGGTAATGGAAAAGTAGTTCTGGACAGAGCTCATGGAGGGCCTTCGATCTGCAGCATTCATGATTGGTTGTAATTAACGTCACCTGTCCCTGGTTACTAATTTAAATAAGTACTAATTAATTGATTTTAGACAGGTGCATTGTAACCGAAACCTGCAGAGCAAGGCCCACCATGCCCTGCCTTTAACATCCATGTTGTTAGATTTCAAGGTAGCTGATAGTCAAAAGTGATAAAACCATGTAATAAAGTGTGTATTTGTGGAATGTGTTACCCACATGACTGTACATGTAGCATTCAGGCTTCGTAATGTAAATTTTCCAGATTATAATTATGATTTAAGGAGCACTGCAGCTTGATTTCAAATGACTATACTCAGTGCATCTAAAACATTACGGTTATGTTCTCCCACAATTTTCCTTACATTATGTAAGATGACTGTAAGTCCAAAACAGTCAGTGTGTTTATGCATGCATGTATGGTGCAATGTACATATATACACATATATAGATTAAAACTATATAGATATGTACATCTACACATATATACATACGTACATAAATATTTCACACTGATGTGCGTGTTGCTGTATACGTATGTGTGTACACCAGAGGTGTAAAGAGTAGCTGAAAGCCATACTTGAGTAAAAGTACAAATTCCTTACTGTAAAAATTACTCCACTACAAGTTACAAGTCACCAATTTTAATATGACTTGAGTAAAAGTATAAAAGTAACCCAATTTAAAAGTACTCAAGTATTTTTACTTGTACTGAATGTTGGCTCAAAGATGCACTAGTCCTCAACACAAAGAGACATTGTAGGTCTGGGCAGTGAAAACTAAGAAAGTTTATTTATGAGGTTTTATTTCCTAATATAGAAAAGAAATCAAACACCTCAAAATTTTGACCTGGCAGAACAAACACAGATTAAACATAGTCATAGTCTTTTGACTAAAATGTAATTTAGTTTTAGTCATATTTTTGTCATCTGAATTGATTTAGCTTTAGTCTAATTTTATTCAACTAAATCCCATGAGATTTTGGTCTAGAAATCTACATAAAATTTAAATGTGCCATGCTGAAAAATATATAGCCTAACTTTGTGATATAAATATATGGTAACACTTTACAATAAGGTTCATTAGTTAACATTAGTTAGCTACATTAGTTAACATGAACTAATAATGAACTTCACTTATACAGCATTTATTCATCTTTGTTAATGTTAATTTCAACAATTACTAATACTTTATTTAAATCTTGTTAACATTAGTTAATGCAATCTGAACTAACATGAACAAACAATTAAAGCTTAAATTTTTATTAACTAACATTAACAAAGATGAATAAATAATGTAACAAATGTATTGCTCATGGTTTGTTCAAGTTGGTTAATACATTAACTACTGTTAACTAATGAACCTTATTGTAAAGTGTTACCAAATATTCTTATATAGGCCTATCCTAAAAAAGATATAATTTTAATATTTTAAAAAAATCCAGTAAACTAAAATTACACCAACAGATATATGATAATGCATATTAAAAACGTGAAGTTGTTCATTTGAAAGATTAATTGTAAACACATGTAGTACGTAACACCACTCTCTCACATTAAGTGCACTACATTTCTTCCGTCATGCATCGCTCTTTACAGTAAATACATTACAGCATACTTGATTAAATGTGAGGACAGTGAAATTGTACACTTATTATCAATCTTATAATGTACTTAAGTTACTTGGGCAATCAGTACAGGACCTCGCTGGTTTATTTTGGCTTATATAGTAAGTTATATCAAGTTATGTAACTCAGGTTAGCTGATAAAGTAGCATCAGAGTATACAAACATTTGTGCTTGCCTTTGAGTTGCGGGATGACCCTCCTGCAATCGCGCATCACTTTTGTTTTGATTGTAGCATCACATGTTTAACAAAGGGTCCCTTGACTGAAGCAAATGTGATATGCATCCATATGTTTGCTCTTTATCTCTTCTTTCAGTCAAGACGTGAACTTTTCTCTACAGTTTATGACATACACAGCACGCAGATGTCCCGCTACGGTGGCTCAACGCAAGCCATTCAGCGTTTGACATCAAAGTACCGCGAGACCAGACTTCTCCATATGCATTTGATTCGCTGTCGCAGTACTTTGATTTCATACGATTGTTCTGCGCAGAGCCAAATGAAGTCCCTCAGTTGTGTGTGTGCGTGTAACCTCGCGACCACAGATTCTATCCATCATCACTCTCTGACACTTTCGTCTCGTTTTTATTTGACGAATAAACAATGTAGCGAGTAACGTTAAGTGTTATTTCAAATGTAGTGGAGTAAAGAGTACAAATACCCAATCAAAAATGTAATTGAGTAGAGAGTAAAAGTTGCCTATATTTTTGATACTCAGTACAAGTACAAAGTAGCCCAAAAAATACTTAAGTACAGTAACGAAGTACATTTACTCGAGTACTTTACACCTCTGAAAAACAGATGCATTTGTTTAAAGCAAAGCATTTATTTACTTACCAGGCTGCAGGTGAAGCAACTCTTTGCGCCCTCTAACGTCTCATAATTAGTCCTCATTTATGTCCAAGAGATTCAATAATAATCTTTTACATTCAATCCTTTAATCTTTCATATTTAAAAGCATTTTTGTGCTGCTGTGCATTCATGTACTTTGTGATAAGCAAACCCGCGTTGTCCTCCCGTTTATAGGCGCATACTAATGCGCTCTTTAAATAACATAAAACACATTGCGCCATTGACTTTAGACTTTAGACCAGGTTTTTGTTGGTCAATGGCGTAGTCTATTTTAGTTGCCTCAAAATAGCAACGCGCCAAGAATGCGCCTGAACACACCTCATTTTCAGACCAGAACGCCCATGGGCGCAAGAGGGGGCGCAAATGCATTTGCTATTTAAACAACGCGGCGCTAAACGTGAAAATTAGGGTGGAAACTAGCGAAAGACACTTGCGTCGCGCATTGCGCTGCATTGCGCCGGGTGTAAGATAGAGCCCGCTGTCTCCATATCTGGATGCCATGTGTCATCGTCCCAGTCAATACTATTAAAATGCAAGACACTCAGACTTTTTAATGTCTTCATAAATGGCAGTTTTCTTAAAGTAGAACAATTCTGTAAAGCCACTTACATTGTATTGCGAATGTCATTAAAGTCATCAGCGACATCTCTTTCAAGTACATATGTACTACAGGGACAGAAAGAAGTCAATTTGAAAATTTACTGTCACATATAGCAAAACAATATTGACATGAAAACATGTCCTTTAAACTAAAACATGGGTTAACCAATAACTGTTATAGTGCTGCGAGTACTTCTGGCATAGGTCTATCAAGCAATTGCAATAGCAATACTAATCTAGGATGTGATTACAGAAAAGTTTATATGCAATAAACAATATTGGATTTGTTTATTCTCATGGATACTAAACGTTACTGAAAAGTGTACAGAAAAGAGAGAAAAGTGTTTTCAGACTGTGAAACTTTACTGTATTTATAAAGTTACCACTTAATCAGTGACGTTTTGTCTTAATCTCAATATCATTCCCACTTGACAAGTTACTCAAAGGTATAATACAACAGACAAACGGTCCATTCTGATTAATTAATTAGAGTTAATGTGAAATGTGTGCTCATGAGATTGACTGTTACATACAGGGAGCAGTGTTGTTATGGTAACTTAGCGGGGTGACACGTGCTGTTCACATGAGTTAATTAAAATGGCCAAATATGTTCACCAAGTTGTCTATTCCGTATCATGACGGATTATTAGATAATTTTATTTGTTTTATGAGACCTTTTAATTTTTTGTGATGAAATTACAACAGGATGCAAAAAAATGCAGGATTGCAAAAAAATGTCATTTTATTGTTTCAGAGACTGAATAAAGCTGAAAACTGAGCTCATCCGGCGAGATTTCACGAGATTTTGGCCGTAGCTTTATCCCTTCTAGCTACAACCCACAACCCATATCGATTCCTGCGTCTCTGATTGGACAGAAAGTGCGTGCACTGCGCGGGTCAAGATTACCCACAAAATTTAATTGCGCATGCACTTATTTCATACTACCGGTATTGTTTTCTTGTTGCGCTACGTGCGCAGTGAAGCATAATGGCTTCAAATTATGATTTTTTGAGGAGAGTATTTTTCAGACCATCAGCAAAGATGAACAAAAATTTGTTTACTGGTTGATGCAGGAGAGATTACTGCGAAAACGCATGTATTGCCCATCATGCCATCACATCATGGAATTTTAGGACTTCTACAACGGAAAGGAAGCAGCATGGTAAGAAAAGTAACATTATATATTGACTGAGTAAAATTATGTCACAAGCTGAAACTGAATGATTTAAATCAAAACTTAATGCTCCTAATCTCACCATTAGAGAGTAGAGACAGGGACACACACACAAATATTTCACTGCATATAAAATGTTCCCTTTTAATTCACTATACTGTACATATAAATTCAGTAACTTATATCACTCATCTCTAACCTATGCATTTGCTTAAAGTATTATGTTTCTTAAATGTTGGTGTTTTAAAGCTAGAATGCTTATTTAATAATGTTATTATTCTCTGCTAGGGTGTGTCGGGATAAATGCCACAGGAAATCTCATAGCAAGAGCATCCGAAGTGGCTCAATATTTTCCAAGTCTCACCTGAGCCTCCAGACATGGATGCATTTAATTTACAGGTAAGAATACATTATTTTAATAATGTTATATAATCACTATTTGTGAGATTTTTGTATCGGTTTATGTATTTGTGTTGAGAGGAAACTATTTTCAGGGGTGTGATTCTTCCGGATAAATCCGGAATTCCGGCTTTTCCGACCTGAAAATGAGGCTTTCGTGAATCATGCAAATCCATTTTTTGTGAATGCGTGTCGGGGGGTGGGGGGTTTGCAAGGCACCGTTATAAATAACCACATATCACTTCGCATTAGTCTATTTATTTGTCACGATGGAACTTCATTCAAAGCAGAGCTCACCAAAGAGCTTGCAGTCAGATCTCCGGCGTGTGGTGTTGGCTGCAAATAAAAAAAATCATGCGTTCGCCTACAAATAGAATGAGAGAAACACATCTTTCACTCTCAGCCAAACTAACAAACTAGCCAATCAGAAGTAGAATAGGGAGGGGTCTCTGAGATCCAGCTGCAGATGCTGCGCGGCTGTGGAGAAATCGTAACAAGTTAAAGTTGTCATCAGGATGAAGAGTAAGTTTATGAAACCTAGGTAAGACGACTTAATTGATTAAGCACTTAAATCAGTGGCACTGGGCATGGATAGAAGGAATAGGCACAGACGAACAGCATTTTAGTAGTAAGAAATTAAGAGAACCTGCCAAGTGTTTGCTGCTTTGACAAAACTGTCCATTTCAAATCAGACCACTATATGCCAGTAATGTAAATATCAGATTTCTTGTCGAGGTGAATCTGGCAGTAACGCTTGCGATTACAGAATAATATAATGACAAACACACACATTCGTGGATCTGGTTTGTTAAACGCGTAGCTCTAGACTGTTACAGTAGATGCTTTGCCAAAAGAACTATGCAAAAGACAAATGCACTTGACTGCCTTTCCAGAAAGTCACAACATTTGAATTAAGTAACAAATGTTGTAATCAATAATGAATCTGTATTAAATGCTCCCACTAATTATTCTATAAACATTAAACATGTTTTGACCAATAGCGAATCTCATTCATCAAATTGTATATGTGGCTTGTGTGCCTTATTATTATTACCATATGCAACCAAAGATTTTACTAAAAGGGCATAAATTTGTTTAGAAGAACATAAAAATCCTCATGGATCTAGTCACTTATTTGTACTCTCAAAATGCACCGCATTGATATATTTACCTTTAAAGAGCACCAATTATGCTAATAAATTGGCACGTTAGCACGTTATTGCAATATCCCATAGTACATACATGTTATTAAAACTTGAACTAATGCATTGTGAGTCTTATAAATTGCTTACATACCTCACCGATTTCCCACTGTCTGGAAAACGCTCGGTTT